>NC_080164.1:59666002-59856841 GCF_950295315.1 Erinaceus europaeus
TTTAACTTCAGAAATCCCAATCCTCTCTTTTAGAATGTCTCTGTGAGAAAAAAGTCATCAAATTAAAAAAGGGGAGAGAGAGAAAGCTGGAATATATGTACTTTTTATGAGTAGGTCCTCATTTTTTTACTTTTTGCCTATTTTATTGAGAGGGGGATCACTGATGAGTTACAGCACAGTCATTGGCACATGGGTTCAATTCCTCAAATCATCCTGTGACAGATGTTTGCAGAACACTCATCTCCAAGTTAGCTCCTTTCTTATCATCATGCTCAAAGACCCCAAGGCCCTCTTTACCACCCCTCTTCTCATTCCTTTCTATGAGTCTTTTGCTTTGGTGAAACATACCACACACAGTCCACGTTTCACTTTCTGTTTTCCCTTTCTGTCTTTGTCTCTTAAGTTTCACTTAAGTTTAACTGGTATTTGTTTTTCTTCCTTTCTCTTTCTCTTTCTCTTTCTCTTTCTCTTTCTCTTTCTCTTTCTCTTTCTCTTTCTCTTTCTTTTTTCTTTCTTTCTTTCCTTCTTTCTTTCTTTTTGGTTTATCTCATTAACATTATTTCTTTAAGTTCCATCACAATGAGGTGAAGGATAGTTACTTCATCATTTTTAATAGTCGAATAGCATTCCATTGTGTATATGTTATCACAACTTTCTTAGCCACTCATCTGACATTGTAAATCTATACTGCTTCCAAGTTTGGGCTATTGCAAATTGTGCTTTTATGAACATAGGTGTAAATGTATCTCTTAGGATAGTTGTTTTACTTTCCTTTGGGTAAATCCCCAGGCCAGACATTGCAGTATCCATTTTCAGTTTTCTGAAAAATCTTTAGACTGTTTTCCACAAGAGTTGGAAAAATGTACATTCCCACCAGGTGTGTAAAAGAGTTCCTTTTTCCATACATCCTGACCAATATTTGTTGTTTCTATATATGTCTCCCTTCCTTCCTTCCTTCCTTCCTTCCTTCCTTCCTTCCTTCCTTCCTTCCTTCCTTCCTTCATTTATACCAGGGTCATCACTGGGCCTTAGTGTCTACATGAGGAATCCACTGCTCCTAGCAGGCATTTTTTTCCCTATTTTTAATTTTATTGATAGGACAAAGAGAAATTGAGAGGAATCTGGGAAAGAGAGAGAAAGAGAGAGAGAGAGAGGGAAAGAGAGAGAACCACAGAATTGCTACATTCCTCAGGAAGCTTCCCTTCTTAAAGTAGAGGCTGGGGCATTGAACCTGGGTCCTTGTTCATGATAACATGTGCAATAAACCATGTGTGACACCCATTTTTGTCCTTTCTAATGTATGGCATTCTCACAGGTATGAATAATATCTCATTGTATCTTTGTATATAATCAGTGAATTGGAATACTTTCTAATGGTGAAGATTATGTCAATGTGCTCTTTCCATTACTAACATGGTTGTTCATTATTTTGGTTACTAGCCCTTTACTGATATATATCATATAAAGACATATCATTCTATAGAGTATCTTTTTGTTTTGTTGATGGTTTTCCTTTGCTGTGCAGAAGCTGTTCAGTTTGATGTAGTCCCATTGATTTATTTTCTTTTCATTTTTCTTGTTGTTGGACTTGAGTCTTTGAAAACATATATCATAAAAGTGTTCTTCCAATGTTATTATATTCTTTGTGTTTGATAGTGTCTGGTCTAATGTCCATTTCTTTGATTCATATATCATACTTCAAAATAATTAAGACACCCTAATTTATTTCATCCAGCTTGGTAACATTCCTGAATGAGTGTAATGAGTGTCTCCTACCACTTTCAGGCCTTCTAAGGATGAGAACTCCTAATAAGTGAAAAAGACTACTTCATGAACTTCCTCTCTAAGGAGTCAGTTATAAGTACTTCCTGACCCTGAAGGCTCTTGCTAAGAAATCAGGCACCCAATAAGCATAGGGCCACCAAGATTTTTCCTGGTCTTCTAGATTTCTCTGGTTGGTTTTACTTACATACGTAGTAATTAGAAATTCAGAGCTTTATGTTTTCAGTCATAAAAAAAAAAGACAAATAGTTTTTAGAAATGTATTCATTTAGTACAAGAAACTATTGACAGAATCGCATTCTTTTTTAACATTTATTTTTATTTATTGTGAATAGAGACAGAAATTGATCATCTATCCTATTTGAATTTCTTGTAATATTTTGCACCTAATTTTAAAAAATATTTTATTTATAAAAAGGAAACATTGACAAAAACATAGGATAAGAGGGATACAGCTTTGCACAATTCCCACCACCAGAACTTTGTATCCCATCCCCTCCCCTGATAGCTTTCCTATTCTTTAACCCTCTGGGATGGTGGACCCAAGGTCATTGTGGAATGTAGAAGGTTGAAGGTCTGGCTTCTGTAAGTGCTTCCCTGCTGAACATGGACATTGACAAGTTGATCCATATTCCCAGCCTCTCTCTCTCTTTCCCTAGTGTGGAAGGCCTCTAGGGAAGTGGAGCTCTAGGACATATTGGTGGGGTTGTCTGTCCAGGGAAGTCTAGTTGGCATCCTGCTAGCATCTGGAACTTGGTGGTTGACAAGAGAGTTAACATAGAAAGCCAAAATTGTTGACCAATCATGGACCTAAGGGCTGTAATAGTAATAGTGCAGATGAAGAGTTGGGGGGTCCTCCGTTTTGTAGATAGCTAGTAGCCATATTTTAGTTAAATTCCAAAGGGTCTGTGGCTATACTAGATTTTTTTTTTCCTTTTTCTTTTTGCCCCTGAGCCTGAAATCTGATATGCCAGTGGATCCAAGTCATTGTCTAGGGAGATGATGTCATGGTTGGGAAAAGGACCAGAAAAAGGACCAGGATCAGGGAAGAGAGTAGATCCCTAATATTTATACACCTAATTAAAAAAAAATTGTAAGTTCATTTACTGCTTCTAAAAATTGAGAGCATTTTGAGAACAGTGATAATGTTTTTTTTTTTTTTTTTTAATTTCCAGTAGTGACTTACAGAATGTTGGGTCAAATGATTGCTATTAAAATATCATATTATTTTTCTTCTAATTTTTTTTCTAATTTTAATATTAATTTAGGAATATCATATAACTAAAATGTTTATCCTCTAAAAAATAGGAGGCACTTTCTATTTCTGATTTTGTTCTGGCATATGTCACATACTTTCTGTATCCCTTGTTCTCACAAATGATATGCCTAGGTTAATGACTGTGCTTTCTGTAAGTCACACACAGATATCAGTTACTTCTCTATATTCAAGGAAAAAAAATCCTCTTTTTAATTTTAGGAAATTTTGGAAGAGGAAAGGAGTAAATGACCTGTGCTTCCAAGTCTAGCTTACTTCCTGTAATTCTGTCTCAGGGCAGTTTTCCAGGGTCTTTTTGCAGTCAGGATATGTGCAGAATATCTTGCTGTGAGGACCCTAGGGGGGAAAATTATTCAAGTTGGTATGTCCCACTCCTCTTTTACCATTTCTCAGTCACTATTTTTGTTTGTCTGTGATGAAATTCTATATGTGTAAGTCAAAGAAACTATTCCTACTTAGAAATAATACAGCATCTACAATGATTTTTTTCTTTCTCTACAATTTCTGGAAATTCTTTTTTAAATATCTTTATTGGAGAATTAATGTTTCACATTCAACAGTAAATACAATTATTTGTACATGCATAACATTTCCCAGTATTCCATATAACAATACAACCCCCACTAGGTCCTCTGTCATCCTTTTTTTTTTAATTTATTTTTATTTAAGAAAGGATTAATTAACAAAACCATAGGGTAGGAGGAGTACAACTCCACACAATTCCCACCACCCAATCTCCATATCCCACCCCCTCCCCTGATAGCTTTCCCACTCTCTATCCCTCTGGGAGCATGGACCCAGGGTCGTTGTGGGTTGCAGAAGGTGGAAGGTCTGGCTTCTGTAATTGCTTCCCCGCTGAACATGGACATTGTCTGGTTGGTCCATATTCCCAGTCTGCCTCTCTCTTTCCCTAGTAGGGTGGGTCTCTGGGGAAGCAGAGGTCCAGAACACATTGGTGGGGTCTTCAGTCCAGGGAAGCCTGGCCAGCATCCTGATGGCATCTGGAACCTGGTGACTGAAAAGAGAGTTAAAATACAAAGCCAAACAAATTGTTGAGCAATCATTGACCCAAAGCTTGGAATAGTGGAGAGGAAGTGTTAGGGGGGTACTCACTGCAAACTCTAGTGTACTTCTACTTTCAGGTATATATTTTGCACTAGTTTATCGATAGGTGTGAACATATGCTCTCTCTCACAGAACCTGGTCTATATCTAGGTTTTGGGACATTGTTAGAAATTGAACCACCTGGGATGGAATTAGAGAATATTATGAAAGGAAAAGTCTCACCCGAGTAATGAAGCTGAAGGGTTGTCATTCCACACGTGAAGTCTCTGGACACAGTCTGAGCGGAAGCATGTTGAGGTGGCACTCATTGTGTTGATTAGGTTGCGATCAGCAGGTGCAATATTGTTTGATATGAACTGAGAGAGGCATGTGGGAAAGTGGGCCCTACCCTAAGGTTCCAGGACTGGGGGAAATATAGGCTCTATAGTGGAAATGTGAGGTTCCTGCTGTCTTAGGGTTCAAAAAGACAATGGATATTTATTGTTATCATCACATTATTTGGTAATTGGGTTAACTTTGAAAAGTCCTTTTGTTAGGGTTTGTTGTACAGTACCCAGTATCTTGTATATAGCTGTGCTATTGGTTGCTTCTGATCTACTTGGTCTAGGCTTTTGGGAGAGTCCGCATATCAAATACACAGCCTATATATTAAAAAGACTCAGTCTCTGTGTTAAAAACTTCGAGACATGCAATTATTTCCCCCCTCATATTAACTAGTGATTTATATGACTACACTTTAATAGTGTACATAAACACCATTCCCACCACAAAAAGACTGTGTCCCATTCCACCCACCCACCCCCACCCCCCACTGGCCCAGGAAGCTGCATTTCTACCCCTCACTGCAGGGTTTTTACTTTGGTGCCTTACTTTCAATTTAGTCAGATCCTGCTTATAGTTTCCCTTTCAGATCTTATTTCTCAACTTCTGTTGATGAGTGGGATCATCCCATACTCATCTTTATCTTTCTGACTTAGCTCACTTAACATAATTCCTTCTAGCTCTGTCCAAGATGGGTCAGAGAAGGTGGGTTCATTGTTCTTGATAGCTGCATAGTATTCCATTGTGTATATATACCACAGCTTTCAAAGCCACTCATTTGTTGTTGGGCACCTGGGTTGCTTCCAGGTTTTAGCTATTATGAATTGTGCTGCTATGAACATAGGAGTACACACATCTTTTTGGTTGGTTGTTCTGGAGTCCTTGGGGTAGATTCCCAGGAGAGGAATTACTGGATCATATGGAAGGTCCATGTCTAGCCTTGTGAGAGTTCTCCAGACTGCTCTCCACAGAGCTTCTGAGATCAGACGAGATTGGGCGTGTTCAGAGTGGTATGATCATAGACACAATTTCTACTGTTAATATAATTATTGCACAATGATTAAAATGAAAAATCAACATCATATAAATAATAAATGTTAAACCAGCAACATGTTCAGTGACTTTTAAAACAGGAGATAATAATGATCTTTTCTAGTATGCCCATTTTCCAATCAGGATAAATATAGGATACTATATTACATTTATTTTTGAGTCAGCTTACCATTCAACAATCTGTGGTAGGTTAGCTTTCTTTGTTTTTCATGTTCTTGTTTTTTTTTCTCTTTTGTTGCCCTTATTTATCATTGTTGTTATTATTGTTGTTATTGTTGTCATTGCTGTTGGATAGGACAGAGAGAAATCGACAGAGGAGGGGAAGACAGGGGGCGGGGGAGAAAGACAGACACCTGCAGACCTGCCTCACTGTCTGTGAAGCAAACCTCCTACAGGTGGGGATCCTGGGGCTCAAACTGGCATCCTGATGCCTGTCCATGTACTTTCCTCCATGTGTACTTACCCGCTGCAGCACCATTCTGCTCCCGGTCTTGCTATTTTTTGAGAGCCTGCTCCTTATTTTGTACACTTTTTGCATTTGCTGTTCTCTAGTGATTAGATTGAGCTTTCATTTCTTAGAAAATATATCACAAAGGTGGCTTTACATTGCATTTTATCAAAGGGAATGATGTTAGCCTTACTGTCTCTGTACTGGTTATTTCAATCTTGATCATTTGACTGAGGTGGTGTCTGCTAGGTTTTATTACTGCTATGTTACCACTTGAAATTAATCAATATCCATGAGTGATTCTTTGAAACTACAAGTATACTGTTTCTTCTCAAAAATCACTCAATGATTTCAACATCCATTAGCTGCAATAATTAATATTCTGGTATTATAATGATGATTTTCTATTTCTTTCATCTCTTCTACATATAATGATTTGAATTAGTATGGCCTTACCTTTTTATTTAATGTATTATAAGTGAGTAATACCATTACTTATTTTGCTTCTCAAACTCTTCCACTTTTGGCAGTTGGAAACTTTCTGGTGGGTTCCTGAACCTTTTTGATATGGCTCCACTTAGTGGAGCACTACCTTGTTTTTGCTACATCTAACAGTTTCTTACTACAACCTTTGCAACCATCATTTTTCAAAAAACTTGTTTCTTTTAATCTTTTTAATATTTTAAAATGATATTTAGTAATAGTAAAACTTTCAGAGATTACTATTTTAAGTAGTGGTCCTAATTCTTCCATGAAAGAATTGACAAATTTAAGATCACAAGATCTTAAGATCACAAATTGTGTTTGCTGTTCATATAGACAGACTGTGCCACACCTACATTATTCTTCTATTTTTGTAAAAAAAAAAAAACTTACTGAAAATAGGTAATAAAAGTTGTGTGTAAATTCAATTAAAACTTTATTTACAGATGTAGATGCTACATGGGATCTGGTTCACGAAGCCTGTAGTTTGCCAACCCTGCTGTCAAACCCTGACCATGTGCTTATTTACACACACCAAAGCAAAAACAGTAGCCTAATATAGAGAGATATTGGGACATACTAATTCAACAGAATCAACTTAAGTGTTTTTGCCTAATAATTTTTAATTATATTATTGTAATAAACATTTAAAAAAAAGATTACTTGTGCAGACCATGAGGTGGTACGGATCCTGTGGTCTGGGAGATGGTGCAGTGGATAAAGCATTGGACTCTGGCATAAGGTCCCAAGTTCAATTCCTGGTAGCATAAGTACTAAAGTGACATCTGGTTCTTTTTTTTTTTTCTCCCATTTCTCATTTGTAAATAAATAAAATCCAAAAAAAAAAAGTTAGATCCCTAAGCATGAGTTCCTGAATTTGATCCCTATAATGAATATTGCAGAGTGATACCCTGGTTTCCTCTCCCTTGCTGTTTCATAAATAAGTAAATTAATTGAAAATAAAAAGAAGAAAAGATAATGGCTATTTCCATCTGCTTTCTACCATTGGACTTGTATATAGTATTGATTATTTTCACATGAATAAATAAATAAACATCTAAAGAAATATACCAAATGTCTATCAAAGGCAACTGAGTGTAAATAAGTGGGGTGGAAGAGGTAGAATAAAGTATTTCTTACCTTGCTTTTGGAAAGGAATTTACAAACAATATAAGTGGTCAAACTGAAAATAGATGTTGTAGGTTGTAAAGTATATATTAGAAGTATTTGCAGAATACAGCATCTCAAAAGGTCTCAGAAAGAAGATTAGAACTGAGATTGATACAAAGAATGGTCAGAAATTGAATCATCTACCAAAGGAGAAATAAAGATGATGGTTCAAGTATTATTTATACAATATAGAGAAAAAGGCTATGAAAATTCAGAATGAGTGGTAAAGAAAAGGTACATAGGAGCCAAATCTAACTCTGCTATCATTTCTACTAATTATACAGATGTTAGCATGTTGAAACCTGTGTACTCACTTTGTTTTCTTAAAAATAATTGACAATGTTATTATTATTATTATTATGTTTTAATGTTCATTCTTTTTTTGCTCCTGGAAGCTATTTTTCCCATTTGGGGGCTCTTGTTGTTATTATTGCTGTTGTTGTTGGATAGGACAGAGAGAATTGAGAGAGGAGGGCAAGATGGACACTTGCAGACCTGCTTCACTGCTTGTGAAGCGACCCTGCTGCAGGTGGGGAGCCAGCGGCTCAAACCAGGATCCTTCTGGCACTTAACCCCTTGTACTATTGCCAGCCCCTTGCTCTACTGCCCAGCCCCCAAATATTCTTCATAGGTTTAATGAGCCTAAGATTTAAAAAGTATTTAAATGAGCTATTTAATGCATCATTAATTTTCATAGCAATTATTTCATTTCAATTATATTAATAAATTTTCTGTTATCTGAAGCTTTTCATTATTTGCTTTATAATGAGTTGGTATTTCAAAGGACATAATCTTAGAAGAACAGGGAGAGAGAAAAGTTCTTTTTTTGACAAATGTTTCTGGAAACATTGAGTGGAGACATGTAGAAGAATGAAATAGGAACACTATAGTTACAAAGTGAACTCAAAATCAATCAAAAACTTGTCTCTTAGACTGGAAACTAAATATAAGAGAAAAATGGCAGAGCATGTGGTAGTTCCTTCATAAATATCTTCAGACACATATTCAACAGCAAGGAAAATAAAAGTAAAAACAAACCAATGGGTTTATAGCAAAGAGAAAAGCTTCTGCACTACAAAAGGAACCATCACTTACACAAAACAAAACAAACACACAAAACCCACCTTACTGAATGGGAGATTTTTACATGGTATACATCAGACTCATGACTAATAATGAAAACATATAAACAACTCACAAATCTCTGCAACATAAAAACAAAAAAATCCTATTAAAAATGGGAAGAAGATCTGAACAAAAGAAAATTAGGTGGACAATAGACATGTGAAGAAATACTCAAGGTCATTGAATACTAGAGAAATGCAAGTCAAGATAGCAATGAGATAACGCCTAACATACATAGAAGTGTCATGCATTGAAAGACAAAACAAAACAGAAGCAAGTGCTGGTAAGAAAGTGTTAATAAGGAACCCTTCTGCACTGTTGGTGGAAGTATAAATTGGTCTAGCCCCTATGAAAAACAGTCTGGAGATTCCTCAGATTACTGAAAATGGATCTACCATATAAAAAAAAGTCTCCTGTTAGGTATCTATCTAAAGAGTAATTAAATATCTGCACCCAGCAGGTTGGGCGGTAGTGCAGTGGGTTAAGAGCACATGGTGCTAGCAAGGACCAGTATAAGGATCCTGGTTGGAGTTCCAGGCTCAGGCTCCCCACCAGCAGGGGGGTGTCCTTTCACAAGTGTTGAAGCAGGTCTGTAGGTATCTATCTGTTCCTCCCCTTCTCTGTCTCTCCCTCCTCTCTCCATTTCTCTCTGGCCTATCCAACAACAATGACATTAACAATAACAACAACAATGACAACAAGGGCAAAAGAAGGAAAAAAATAGCTTCCAAAAACAATGGATTCATAGTGCAGGCACTGAGCCCCAGCAATAAACCTGGAGACAAAAAAAAAAAAAAAAGAAAGAAAGAAAAGAAAAAGAAAAAGAAGACAAGAGAAAATAAAATAAAAGAAAAAGAACACAAAAGAAAAGAAAAAAGAAAAGAAACATCTGCACCCTTGGGGCAAGGTCAGGGCTTTCAGAGTAAACATCAGTGGCACAGGTTTGGGCTCTTCACCTATCCCCTATACCCATAAAGCATCTCTGTTCATTTTTATACAAGATGTAGGGGAGGTGTTGGGAATATATGATTCACTATGCCTATTACTTATCAGGGTCAATAAACAAAGAGGAAGGCAGGGCCACATGGGCATAATTAGCAAAAGTCATTTTAGCCTTAGAACATGACATAGCAATTTGAGATGAAGACTATAATAATGTTAGATCTGGAAGCTATTTAAGAGGGGATTTGTAGAAGCAGAGCACTCTTTTTAGAATCTGGGCTCTTGGGAAATTGTTCTCTCACTAAGAAGGAGTGGGCTTCGGAAACTGATTGTTGGAGGATGAATGATTGAAGAGTTGTTGCTGTTGGCCCACAACAACAACAAGGACACCAGAGTCTTCTTCCTCAATTCCCTTTATTTCCTTCTTATGGCCACCTTAAGTACCTTTCACTGTTACATAGTCAGCCAATGGGCATTAAGCAAGCATACAGCATTCATAGATCATGCAGCCTTCTACCAATCATAAAACAGTTCACGTGTACAGCACGCAGTCTGTGAAGTTGGATCGTCCAACTTCCGCAAAGTTGTTTACTACTTTACTGGTTTAGCCACCACGTGGCCGGTGCCATCTTAGGGGCGTGATATGCAGTGTCATTATGGCTCCCGACAACTTGTGGCAGAAACTGACTTTATGCTACTGGCTGCCATTAGGCTTTTTTCTTTTTCACCTATTCTCAATGTAATGTAGCTTTATTTATGGCCCCTAAAGTCTGAATGTCAAGTTGCTATTGCAGCTTCCAGGAACCTAATAAAACTGTAGGTTTTTTTTATCTGTTTCTTTTTTGTTTATTTGTTTTTCTCTTACTAAAACCTAACCACTGCTGGTTATATATCTATGAAATTACAAAACATACCTGAAAAAAATCTAAGCACACCTATAGTCACAGCAGAACTATTTGTAATAACCCAAGTTTGGAAAGAACCCAAATGTCTAATGACAGATGAACGATTAAGATTATTGTGGTATAGACAATGGGATACTAGTCAGCTTTCAGAAGTTAGGTTGTCGGCGGTAGTACAGTGGGTTAAGTGCATGTGGTGCAAAGCACAAGGACCAGCATGAGGATCCCGGTTCGAGCCCTTGGCTCCCCACCTGAAGGGGTGTTGCTTCACAGGCGGTGAAGCAGGTCTGCAGGTGTCTATCTTTCTCTCCTCCTCTCTGTCTTCCCCTCCTTTCTCCATTTCTCTCCGTCCTATCCAACAATGATGGCATCAACAACAGTAATAACTATAACAACAATAAAAACAAGGGCAACAAAAAGGAAATAAATAAATATTTTTCAAAAAAAGAAGTGATGAAATCTCTTTTGCTACATATTTGATGGAACTTGGAGGGATTATGTTAAGTGAGATAAGGTAGGAATAGAAGGACAGATACCAGATGACCAGGTGTGACTTAAGAAACAGATATGGGGGAGTCAGGCAGTAGTGCAATAGGTTAAGTGCACATGGCACGAAGCACAAGGACCAGCAAAAGGATCCCAGTTGGAGCCCCCGGCTCCCCACCTGCAGGGGAGTCACTTCACAGGTGGTGAAGCAGGTCGGCAGGTGTCTTTCTCTCCCCCTGTCTTCCCCACCTCTCTCCATTTCTCTCTGTCCTATCCAACAATGATGACATCAATAACAGCAATAACTACAACAACAATAAAAAAGGGCAACAAAAGGGAAAATAAGTTAAAAAATGAAAAAAAAATGGATATGGGAAAATATAGGGTGAAATTTACAGTTGCTTTTGTCATTTGCAGCAGATCTGAGGAGTTTAAAGGGAAGGTTGGAGGAGAAAGATAAGTGGGGTTCTTTCCCTGCTGTTGCTTAATTATACTAAGGCAAAGCCTTGAGTGCATACAAGATTTTGCTCCACCCATAACTCATCATTTCTGAGCAAGGCATTGCTGCTGGAGGTGTGTTGTTATTACTGCTTTACAAGAGGTGTTGAAACTCACCTTCATTCACAATGCCCTCCAAATGAAATTCACAGTGCTGCCAAAGCCTTAGCTAAATGCCAAATGCATCTTTCTGTACTTGTATCCAACTATAATGAGCTTATGCATGTCAAGGTAGTAGAGGCCTTTTGTGCTGAACACCAAATCAACCTAGTTAAGTTTTTTTTTTTTTTTTGCCTCCAGGGTTATTTCTGGGACTCAGTGCCAGCACTACTAATCCACTGCTCCTGTCAGCTATTTTCCCCATTTTGTTGCCTTTGTTGTGATTGTTATTGTTATTGTTGGATAGGACAGAGAGAAGTGGAGAGAGGAGGGGAAGACAGAGAGAGGGAGAGAAAGATAGAAATCTGCAGACTTGCTTCACCACTTGCGAAGTGACTCCCATGCAGGTGGGGAGCCTGGGACTCAAACTGGGATCCTGATGTCAGTTCATGCACTTTCTACCATGTGCGCTTAATCTGCTGCGCTACTGCCCAGCACCCCCTAGTTAAATTTCATGACAACAATAATCTAGGGGAGTAAGTGAGCCTCTGTAAAACTGACAGAGAACACTGTAGTCTCATTAGTTGCAGTTGTATGATAGTTATCAGACTATAGGAAAGTATGTGAGGCCAAGCATATCATTGAATAATACTTTGAATAAGAGAAATAAATATGTTTTCACTAGTTTTTAGAAAGAGAGAAAGATAGGAAGAGAAGAGAGCAAGAGCGAGAGAAAGAAAGAAAAATGATAAAGAAGGGAAAAAAGAAGGATCGAGGTCACATTATACTATGATGGAGGAATCTCAGTAAGCAGTGCGTACAGTAAGAAGATAATTATCACTGGGGGATAAGAAAATATATTCATGAGACAACTGTTTTGTAAATCTTTCCCCCTTATAAATTGATAAAATGTTCCATTTCTTTATGCAAATAATGAATAAGGTGAAAAAATTAAAGAAAAGTTTTATTTATAGTTATATAATTATGACTAAAGAAATTAAATATCAGTGAATACATTTAATAAAAAAGGTAACAGAGCTGTATAGTGAAAACCATATAAAACTGTTAAAGGGCATAGAGTAAGACAGTAAGAGATGGAATGACATTCCATATATATATATATATATATATATATATTTAAGAAAGTCAAAATATGTTTTACTAAAAATATAACATAGATTAAATATAATCCTTTCAAAATCTCAATGATAATTTTAAGTACAAAAATACTAAGGTTTCCATAGAATCATATAGTATTATGAAATGCTATGTCAATCTTGAGGGAGAAAAAGGTATGTATCATCTTCCCTGACTCCAAACTATACTGCAAAGTGATAGTATTAAAGCTGCATACTATTAGGATAAACATAGACACTAGGATCAATGGGATAGAGTTGAAAGTCAAGAAAGAAACCATGCATTTATAAATTTTTAACCTTTGGCAAATGAACAAAGATCAAACTATGGAGAAAGGGAAATCTTTTGAGTAGTGGTGTACAGCTACATGCAAAGAAATAAAATGGTATTATTCTCAAATTCCACCTAAAGTAGATTCAAATTACATTAAAAACCTAGAGATCTGAAATCATAAACTACATAGAAAATTACATGGGTAAAATATTCTATGACAACCGTGTTATAGATGCCTTTGGGGAGTCCAAATGCAAATGAAATGGAAGTAAAGATAAATATGCTAGACTACATTAAAATTGAAAGGTTTCATGCATCAGAAGAAAATATCAAAAGAGAACCTACTGATTGGCAGAAGATATTTTCCCATTTTACATCTACCCAAATAATGGTTAATAGCCTAAGTTACATAAATAACTCATATAACTTAGAGACAAAAACAAAAATAACACAAAAATGTGTAGATCTGAATAGACACTTCTTCAAAGAGGACAAATGACTGACAAGCATCTGAAAGATCATGAGAATCACATATTAACAGGGAGATGCAAATCAAAGTACCATTGAAGTACCATTCATACCTCATACATCAGGAAAAAAAGGGGTTGGTGAAGATGTGTAGCAAAGGAATTTCTGATGATGGTAGTGTGAATATGTGCAATCATTTTGCAAAACAGTGGGAAACTTACTAAAAATATATACCCTGCTTCTGAGTACCTATTCAAAGATAATGTAAAATTATATACACCCCAAATTTTATCACATTTTTACAATAGCTATGATATGAAACAACTGAAGTAACCACGAATAGGTGACTGTATAAAGAAGAGGTGGTATATACATGTAGTGGAAGACAATTTGGGTTCAAAAAAGATATTTTTCATTCAGAGAAAAATCAAAGAAATTCAAAAAGATTATGTGAACTCAGAAGGAAAAATACAAATATTTGGATGATTTTACCATAGAGGAGAGAAAACTGATCAATGAGCAAAATGAAATATTAAGTTTCCTTAAGCATTGACAAAAGTGAGCTTGTCAGAGAGGAAGAAAGTGTGACTGTAAGCATTGGTGGAGGGGGCTTAATGGATGATGGTGGATGTTTTTAATCTTAAAAAAATACATATAAGAATCAGGTGGAGTCTCAGACTCTGAGATTTTTGTGTACTTCAGCTTCAATACTGATTTCTCAGCAGGCTCTATTTCCGGCATATCATATTTGATCCATTGCAGATTTCATTTCTCATTTATTGCTTTCCTTCATATGCAATCCCGTCTCCTCCAGTGATTTTTAGTCCTACACAAAAAGGAAACATAACTTGTCTTTTTCACATACTACATAAAATCTATCAGTGTATCCAAACCAAGTAGGTCTTCAGTAAATATTTGTGAGGAAGAATATTCAACTCTTATTTTTTTTAAGTTACCCTTTTTTTTCCTTGAAATGTTTATTGTCTTTTTATTGAGACAGTAAGAAACTTAGAGGAAAGGGAGAGGGAAAAAGACAGAGTCATCTATAGTATAGCTTCATCACTCACAAAGCTCCCACCCCCTGAAAGGTGGGTACTAGGGGCTTGAGCATTGTAACATGTGTACCCAACTAAATGTGCCATCACCTGGCCCTTAAATCCGAGCATTGACAGATATTAAAGAAACAACTTCATTCCTGTTGAGTACCTAAGGTAAGTTTGTTATTTCTAAAGAGTCAAATTTGTTGAAAATCAAGTCACATCAAAGTTTCAGTTATTTGTGTGAGAATGTGTACACATGCACATTAGATAGTAGCAAATAATTATTTGACAGTTTTTGTATTATTAAATATAATGCAAAATTTTGCAACATTACATAAAACATTATTCTGTAATGAAAAAATGGAAGACAGACCACTTTAGATTTCTGCTGAGGGGAAGGCTTCATCTGAGAGATCGTATATCTGTATTTTTAAATTTACTGTAATGTCCTTAAGTTAGAGTTTCATTATTCCTCAAATGTTCATGAGTCTTAAAGGATTGGACGGTGGCGCAGTGGGTTGAGCGCATGTGGCGCAGAGCGGGTGCGGGGACCAGCGTGAGGATCCTGTTCGAACCCCCGGATCCCCACCTGCAGGGGAGTCACTTCACAGGCGGTGGAGCAGGTCTGCAGGTGTCTGTCTTTCTCTCCCCCTCTCTGTCTTCCCCTCCTCTCTTCATTTCTCTCTGTCCTGTCCAAAAACGAACGACATCAACAATGGCAATCATGGTGGCCACGGCGAAGCTACAACAAGGGCAACAAGGGCAACAAGGGCAACAAGGGCAACAAGGGCAACAAGGGCAACAAGGGCAACAAGGGGGGTGGGGGATGGGATGGCCTCCGGGAGCAGTGGATTCATGGTGTAGGCACCGAGCCCAGCAATAACCCTGGTGGAGAGAAAAAAAAAAAAAGAATATACATATGAAGTATTGCTTTTTTAATGTTTTATTTATTTTATTGAGAGAGATACAAAGTGAGAGAGCCCAGATCACTGCTCACCTGTAACTTATGATGGTGCTGGGGATTGAACCTGCGAACTTTGGTGCCTCAACTATGAGAATCCTTTTGTATAATCACTATGCTGTCTCCCCAGATCCCATATGAAATACTGTTTTGTCAATTCTTATAGAAATTTAACAAGTCCAATAGCATAAGTAGTAAATATTTGGGAGCTTCACTGGTTAGTCTCTAAGGTCTTAAAAATAAAAATGATGTATAGCTATATACAGTGTAGACAAGCACCTGTCTTTGGGGATTCAGTCCTGAGTTCTATATTTAGAACAAAGGTATTTCATAATGAAATATATATGTATTATATAATAACCTTAAAAGATTAAATATTTTCTTTATGACTGTTTTGCAGTTGTTTCAGTTGTTAGCATGATCTGGCAAGATAATGTATTGGGCTCATGCCAACTTCTGTAAAATTGTTGCTCTAGGTCTAAATCTCTGGATGTACCAATAAACTAGGGTTGTGTGTATAAGAGATCTCTATACATGTTTATCTTGTATTTACTTTAAAATTTTTGAAGTACTTATAATTTAATTTGCAAAGAACCATTTGATAAATCATAGTCCAGATAGAATATTTCTTTCATCATGTAGTTTTGTTCATGATTAGATTACTCTAATAATCTACTGATAAAATCCTTTAAATTTTGTTTTCTTTGGAGATTAATGATTTATAGCACAATTGTCTACATATAGGCACAGACATCATTTCCCAGCTCTGAATCACAGGTGATTGTGAACATTCTCACCTTCAGCCTAGGTTTCTTATTCCCCAACCCCACCCCATCCAACCCTTTCTTTTACATTTCTTCTCCAGAGTCTATTGCTTTGGTGCAGCACACCACTCCCAGTCCAAGTTTCACCCTATGTTTCTCCTTTCTGACTCAGTCTCCAGAGTTCTACCTGCATGTGATGTTACTCACTACTTATGCCTCAGTTGACTCATCCCACCCAATAATTTCTACTCTTTTTAGTAATTCTTGCAAGGCAGGAGTAGTGGTGGTGAATTCCTTTAGTTTCTATATGTTTGAGAGGATTTTAATTTTTCCTTCATACTTGAAAGATAATTTGTCAGGGTAGAGTATTTGTGAATTGCAATACTTATATTTATACTTATACTAGATTTGTCCTTTCCCTAGTGGCTTGAACTATTTTTTCCTTGTCTTTGCTTTTGGGTAGTTTACTATGATGTGTTGTGATGTGGGAATATTTGAGTTCAGAAACTTTATTCAGCTTTCTCTATGTCTATGTTTTGAATATTGCCCATGTCTGGAAAATTTTCCGATATGATTTCCGATATGATTTCATTATATCCTCTGCTCCTCTCTCCTTCTCGTCTTCCTCAGGGATCTCAATTACTCTCAAATTCTCTCTCTCTCTCTTTTTTTTTCCTAATGAATCTGCTATTTCACAGAGAATTGTTTCATTTTTCATTAATATTTCCTTTCCAACAGCTTTGCACTCAGAGAGTGTGGTGGTTTTATCTTCTAGCCTTGGTATTCTCTCCTCAATCTGATTTATCCTATTTACATATGACCTAATTCCATCCAAATGTCCTTAATATCTTGTAGCTCTATTTGGAGGGTTGTTTTTGTGTGTGTGTGTGTGTGTCTGTGTGTGTGTGTGTGTGTGTGTGTGTGTATGTGTGTATTTAGTAGCTCTTTGGTGAAATCTCTGAGATCCTGCATTTGTGTGTGTATGTTGTTATGGCTGAAGTCTTGAACTGCCTTCATGATAAGCTTTTTAAATTTAAACTAAGACATTTTTTCCCCAAACCCTTGTGAGTTTGAACTGCTGTTTCTCCATCCCCCCATCCCCTCGGCACCACAAGCTTTGGCTAAGTGTGGTTTCTGCTGTTCAGCCAGCATGTGGCTCTTTGACTAAGTTGTTTATGTGTCATGGTGGCCGGGGAGAGGATAGTCTTCTGTTTTACCTTGGGTAGATTTAAACAGAATAGGTGCTTATTTCAGACTATACTTTGGCCTATGGCAGCCTACTACTGCAGTCTGAATGGACCACACAGTTTTATTTTCCAACCAGTTTTTACCTGCATTCTTGGGCCCAATCTTGCTGTGTGGCTACCAAAACTGGGTCATCTACACACTGCCTGCTGCTGACTTCTGATTCAAGTTGTTCTTGTCTTGAAGGTTTTTTTTTTTCTGTACCCCTTGCCACATGCCTACATCCACCTGTGATTCAGTGAATTGCTTCAAATGTTATAGTTGAAATGTTTTGAGATTTAGGGTGCTTTTTATTGCTTTATCTTGTTGTTGCTGGATGTAATCTCCTGTAAACTCTTGACAGCAACCAGAGAAGTCACAAAATTAAGGATTTCGATATTTATTTATTTATTGTTGCTATGAAGATTATCACTAGTCCTTAGTGCTGAATTTACTGATCCTGTCATCCATTTTCCCTTTCTTTTTCTTATTTATTTGTTTATGTTAAAAATGTTATTGTTTATTTTGAATTAGAGAGTAAAAAGAGGAAGAGAAGGAGAGAGAGAAAGAGAGAGAAAGAGCGCACTGTTCAGCTCTTGCTTATGATGCATGAGAGTCTGTTATATGACCATTATGCTATCTCCTTAGCCATTCCTTTTTTTTGTTATTGCAGAGGACATAGAAATTGGGGGCAGTGGTTCTTGTCATGGTAACATGTACTCAGGCTGATATGTCATTATTCAGCCCAATCTTGGTTTTTTTGCTTGTGATGTTTGTCTATTTTTGTTCCTATAATCTCTAGAAATTTGAGGAAAGAAAGGAAGCTTCATCTTGATTCTTAGTTCATGCAATGAGAATTGATAAGAAAATAAGGTATTTATATCAAATTAGTGAGTATCCTATTAAATACAATTCCAAGTCCCCAGACATCATTTTCCTAATATCTGAAAGAATAATTTTGCCTCTAAAATCATTCCACTATACATTGCTCTTTTCACCTTTGCCATGCCTGTTAAATAAACTTGTTACTTTTATAGCCAATTCAGGAAATGTGTTTCTTCCTCCTCTCCTTGGAGACCTAGACATAACACATCCAGTCTTTGGGGTTGACCCCCATCTCCTCTGCAAGGCTAACTTCATGCTTTGATAGTCACAGCTGTCATTATCATCCTGCTTGGTACATGTCTCTAGGGATTTCCCATTGAGCAAGAGTCTGAACTATGCTACCCATGTTCCCTCATACCAATTATAACTTCCATGCAGAAGTTAAACCAGAGAAAATAAAATCAATATAATTCCTAGTCTTGTAATCTGGAAGCAATTTTCCCCTATTATAACACTAAATATGTGCAGGATAGCCCTTAAGACCCCTCAACATCCTCTTTCTATCCCTTTGGAAATCATGCACAATATTCACTTTTCAATTCAGATGTCCCTGACTCCCTACTTACTTCATTTCTTTCTCTAAATTCCATAAGTATTCTAGCTTTATCCTGACTGTGCTGAATTCCTTTTCTTATTCTATGCCCCCATCATACCTCCTTCTAATGTGATGATTGTTAGGCCTGACTTCTATTGCTATTTTCTTGCATTCTTATCATTGTATTCCCAAAAATTTACTGCTTAGCTACCAAGAGACATTCCTTGAGTTATGCAAATAAATAATCCAGCAGATTTCACTCTGATTTCTTTTGTCACTTCTAAGACTCTAGTATATCTTCATAATTCCATTTTGTTCAAAGACTTTATATTGTGTATGTATTTTAGACAAAAGCAGTCACATCTGTTGGCTAAAAACAATAGAAGAATTAGTTACACTTTATGAAAGACACAGAAATTTATCTTTTTATACTTTTCTACTTCTAGGCAGTGGTAATTCAATGACATTATGTAAATGAGTCAATATCCCTAAAATTTTATTTCCTGTACTGTTTCTTGGATCATGGTGAGTGAGACTCAATCATATGGGATTGTGAGGTCAAAGGTCATATACTATGAATGACTAAATAGTGAGTTTAAAGAGACTGACAATTTCATGAAGTCATAATGTTAGGCAAGAAGAGAATGGCAGAAGTTAGCAAGACACCTCTACATACATGTATACAAATCCTCTTTAACTTGTGACCTCAAACTTAGAAATTTATTCAGAAATTAATTATTTATGACATACAAGAAGATTTTTATAATAATGATCATTACAGAATTACTTGCAGTAATCATAAGATTGTTTATTAGCAGAGGACTAGAACTGATTAAACCCATTTATTCAACTGAACTCTTATCATTTATAGCCTAGAAAAAGTGTGTAAAGAAGCCCATATCCTATTTACTTAAATAATTAAATAATCAAATAAAATACACTTCATATTCTTTCACTTAAGATGCACTCATAGCTACCTGAAAAACCAGAAAATGACAAAGTAAAAACAATCTTTTACTATTATTGTTATTATTTGTCAGTTTACTTATTTTATTTGATAGAAGATAGAGAAATTGAAAAGGAAGAGGGGATAAAGAGAGAGATAGAGAGACACCTGCAATAGTACTTCAGCACTCGTGAAGCTTTCCCCCTGCAGGTGGGGACCAGAGACTTGATGCCCCTCCCATTCCTGTGCATGCACTTAACCAGGTCCTCCACTACTGAGACCCAGTAAAAGTAATCTTATGTGGCAATCAGGTCTGCATAATGAAAGTTCACGAATCTGTTTAGAGGTATCTTTTACCATGCTCTTTCAAAACTCTTTTACTACAAAGTATTGTCCAATCCTAGGATTCATCTCAAATCCCAGAGTGTTGGTGTTATTTGTGCTTCTGTGTGAAATTGCTAGTGTCTCAACTTAGCCATCATCTTCTTTATGCTTACAAGATTTGACCTTCAAAAATAACTCATTATTTATTTATTCCCTTTTGTTGCCCTTGTTGTTTTATTGTTGTAGTTATTGTTGTTGATGTCATTGTTGGATATGACAGAAAGAAATGGAGAGAGGAGGGGAAGACAAAGAGGGGAAGAGAAAGATAGACACCTGCACACTTGCTTCACCACCTGTGAAGCGACTCCCATGCAGGTGGGGAGCCAGAGGCTGGAACCTGGATCCTTAGCTCGCTGTGCTACCATCCGGCTCCCTGTGGTTACTCTTTTTACCTTTGTCTAATGGAAATGGTCTCCCGGATTCTTTTCACATAACAGTAATTATCCTCGCTGACTTCTTTGCTGTCTTTATATGACAAAATTCTTAAGATTAATTTCTAGGGTAAACTTTAATTCATTTTATGGAATGAAGACTTTTTGAGCATGAGGAAGTTTTCTAGTCCATGAATTGGCTTGTTTCTAGGCATCCTTTAATTTTCCTAGTTAGGAAATGTTTGCTCATTTCATTAGTATAAACTACATTAAAGGTGCACTCATAATTTAAGATAAACTAATGAGCCAGAGAGATAGTAAAACACTGTGCTATTTCCAAAATTTTATAACTTATTTTGTGTCATATATTTAGCAATTGACTCTTAAAAATTTAGTTTTGTCTAATCACTAAATATTTGCATAGGTTAAAGTAAAATTAGCAAATATATATTTCTTTCTAATCCATTAGAGTAGTTTCATCTAGCTAAAACCTTTGTATGAGTCTGAATTGTTTGACTAGATGTTATAGAAACCAAAACTAACAAGAAGTCATTTTTCTGGGAGAAATTGGTTCAGGATTGGTACAGTTATTTATGAAAAGTCTGAGAGCCTTCAATATCCCTGGAGCATTAACCCTCTTTTTAAAATCAGTTATTTAATAGTGATTTGCGAAATTATAAGATAATAGGGGTATAATCCACACTGTTCCTATCACCAGTATCCTCTACCCCCCTTCTAGTGGAAACTGCAATAGTTCTCCCAAGGTCACATAATGTTTTGACTATCTATCTATCTATCTATCTATCTATCTATCTATCTATCATCTATCATCTATCTATCTATCATATATCTATCTATCTATCATCATCTATCCACAGTTTTAGCCATTTTTATTCTTTTTTTTTTGCCTTTAGGGTTATTGCTGGGGCTCGGTACCAGCACTATGAATCCACTCCTCCTGGAGGCTATTTTTCCCATTTTGTTGCCCTTGTTATAGCTGTTGTTGTTGTTGGATAGGACAGAGAGAAGTCAAGAGAGGAGGGGAAGACAGAGAGGAGGAGAGAAAGATAGACACCTGCAGACCTGCTTTACCACTTGCGAACTGACTCCCCTGCAGGTAGGGAGCTGGGGACTCGCACTGGTCCTTTTACTTTCCCAGCCGCACTTACACCTATTATTATTACCAAGTGTCCTTCCCTTTTCCTCTTTCCTCTCAGATAAGCAAAACATTGTCTGACTTCCTCTGATGTTTTGCAGATTCTCTTCAGTAAGCTATTTGCATGGCAGTTTTGTGGTTTCCAAGTGGCTTATTTTCGTATTTTAGGCTAGAGGAAAGATGGAAAAGTGAAGGACAAAACATGTCTGCTAGCTTACCCATTTTATACTAGAAAAAAAGATTTCCCATAAAATCCACCTATTTTAAGTCAAATATCAAAAAGAACATTGCCAAATGATTTCCAGTTCTTCTGATCCATGAACTCTAATAGCTTAATAACTGAATTTTTTAGGTGAAGTAGTAAAGTCATATGCAATTGCAGTTATTTATGTGTTAAACTGTAAGAAATGGCAAACCCAATTATATTAAATCCCACTACATCTCTAAGGGATCCATGGAAGCCATTTAAGCAGAGAGACATACCATTTTCAGAGTCCACTTTGTAGTTATCTGTCTACTTAGATTTATTGTAATTTGTCCTTGGTTTGTATGTTTTTATTTGTATATAACTAACACCTATAGAGGCAACTGACAGTAGTTTAACTTTACAACTGAGGGTCAAATTCTAGTTACATGTATGAATATTTTCTAGTCTACTAATGGGGTGTAGAAAATAAGTTCTGTTGATTTTATTTAGTTTATTTTTTGCTATTTTTTGTGACATATATTGTCCACTAAGCTACTGAAAACAGAATAACCAAACAAGGACAATATTTCATGTGAGTCATAAAGTAAGAATATATACAACACAAGCAAATGTAAATGCTATCAATTTTAACTAGTGGTTAAAATTCAAAAAGTTTTTAAATTAATTAATTAATTTGATAGACACAGAGAAATTGAGAGGGACATGGAGAAGGAGAGAGACCTTCAGCATTGCTTTATCACTTACAAAAATTTCCCTCTGCATGTGGGGACTGGGTGTTTGAACTTGGGTTCTTGCGCATTGTAATATGAACATTCAACCAGTTGTAAAAAATACATTCAACTACACCAACACCCAGTCCCAAGAGTCAATTAGTTTTAAATCATTCAGTCCCAAGACTGAATGAGTTTTAAATGATTAATTTATTACATTACAATTTATTACATTACAATTTATTACATAATAAATACAATAATTGTAATAAATAAATAAATAATGAATAAATAAATTGTAATAAATGCAATTTATAACAGTACAATTATAAGTTAAAAAAAGATTCATTTTCATTTTTTTCTTTCTTTTTTATTTATAAAAAGGAAACATTAACAAAACCTTGGATAAGAAGGGTACAACTCCACACAATTCCCACCACCAAAACTCTATATCTCATCAACTCCCCTGTTAGCTTTCCTATTCTTTAACCCTCTAGGATGATGGACCCAAGATCATTGTGGGATGCAGAAGGTGGAAGGTCTGGCTTTTGTAATTGCTTCCCTGCTGAACATGGGCGTTGAAAGGTCAATCCATACTCTCAGCCTGCCTCTCTCTTTCTCTAGTGGTGGTGGGGCTCTGGAGAATGGGAGCTCCAGGACACATTGGTGGGATTGTCTGTCCAGGGAAGTCTGGTTGACATCATGCTAGCATCTGGCACCTGGTGGCTAAAAAGAAAGTTAACATAGAAAGCCAAACAAATTGTTGACTGATCATGGACCTAAAGGCTGGAATAGTGCAGATGAAGAGTTGGGGGGAGGGTGTCCTCCATTTTGTAGATAGCTAGTAGGCATATTTTAGTTATTTTCCAAAGGGCCTGTAGCTATACTAGATTTTTTTTTTCCTCTGAGCCTGAAATCTGATATGCATGTAGATCCAATTTATTTTCTGGGAAGATGATGTCATGGTTGGAAAAAGGACCATAAAGCTACATCAGGGAAGAGAGTAGTTCCCTAATATGGGAAAGGGGTGTAAATATTGTTGACTGTAAACCCCATCGATTTGATGTGATCTGGGACCCATATTCAGCTTAGGAGCCTGTGTGACCTCTGCATCCCTATTGCTCTGAGCTCACATTCTGTGGTCATGAGTAGGAACATTCCAAACTACGCCAATATCGACCCATCTTCCTTAGGTGTAGCATAGAGTATGTTGTCCATCCTCCCTTCAGGGGATGGAACATTCTCTAGCATTTCAATACAAGTTGAGGGCAAGGTCAAAGGGGTCTATTTTGGGGGTAGTCCACAAAGGGGTCTATTTTGTTGTTCCTGACAGAATTGACCGGTAACAATGCATTTATTCGAGGTCTAGGCCCATCATGTCTGTTTGTGGATCTCAGGAATCCCCAATTAGGGCCCCAACTGATGGGGTGGCCTGATAGTGACTAAAGAGTCATCATTAAAGTATGCCAGTGTCTTGCCCTTATTCAGCTTTTGTAGTCCTTGCTTTGATATGTTTAGAGTGAGAGAACTGTAATAGGAAGTAGGTAAGGAGGGTATTTAAGTCTAAGTAGACACTATTTCATTCTGAACTTTATACTGACTCACTACAGACTATTGTATATTTCTGCTTTCAGGAAATATATATATTTTGCCCTAATTTGTGGATATATGTGAATATATGCTGTATCTCATGGGGCCTGGTCTATATCTAGGTATTGGGACTTTGCTAGTAAGTGAACCACCTGGAATGGAATTAGAGAATCCTTGAAAGGAAAGGTCTCTCTGGAGTAATGAGGGTGGAGGGTTGACATTTCATGCCTGACGTCTCTGGATACAGTCTGAAGTGAAGCATGCTGAGGTTGTACTCGTTCCATTGATTAGGTTAATATCAGCAGATGCAGTAACATTTGGTATGAACTGAGAGAAGCATGCAGGAAAGTGAGCCCCACCCTAGAGGTTCCAGTCCTGGGGGAAATACAGTCTCTATAGTGGAAGTGGGAGGTTCCTGCTGTCTTAGGGCTTAAGAAGACAATAGGTAGTTATTGCTATAATCACATTATTGGGCAATTGGGTTAACTTTGAAAAATCCCGTTGTTAGGATTTGCTATATAATACACAACATCACCATACTTTATGTCCTTTGATATTATTTGTATATAGCTGTGTCACCGGTTGCTTCTGTTCTCCCTGGTCTAAGCTTTTAAGAGAGTCAACATATCAAAGACTCAGCCTGTATTAAAAAGACTCATCTTATGCTTTAAAAAGTGTGAGCCATTCAATCAATTTTCCCCTCTCATATTAATTAAATAGTGATTTATATGACTACAAATTAATAGGAGTGTACATAAACACCATTCCCGCCACCAAAAGACTGTGTCCCATCTCCCCCTCACCCTCATCATCCACCCTCACCCTCAACACAGGGTATTTACTTTGGTGCTGAACTCCAAATTTAGTCAAATCCTGCTTTGAGTTTCCCTTTCTGTTATTCTTTCTCAACTTCTGTTTATGAGTGGTATCATCTCATACTCATCTTTACCTTTCTTTCTTAAAAAAATATTTATTTATTCTGTTTGTTGCCCTTGTAGTTACTATTGTTGTTATTATTGTTGTCATTGTTGGATAGAACAGAGAGAAATGGAGAGAGGAGGGAAAGACAGAGAGGGGAGAAAAAGATAGATACCTGCAGACCTGCTTCACTGCTTGTGAAGTGACTCCCCTGCAGGTGGGGAGCCTGGGGCTCTAACCGGGATTCTTATGCTGGTCCTTGTGATTTGCGCCACATGCACTTAACCTGGTGCACTACTGCCCGACTCCCCATTTTTATCTTTCTGACTTAGCTCACTCAACATATTTCCTTCTAGCTCCATCCAAGATGAGTCATTGAAGGTGGGTTCATTGTTCTTCATAGCTGAGTAGTATTCTATTGTGTATATATACCACAGCTTCCTCAGACACTCATCTGTTGTTGGGCACCTGGGTTGCTTCCAGGTTTTAGGTGTTACAAATTTTACTACTATGAATATAGGTCTACACGTAGCTTTTTGGTTGGGTGTAATGGAGTCCTTGGGGTGTATCCCTAGGAGAGGAATTACTAGGTTATATGGAAGGTCCATGTCTAGCCTTGTGAGAGTTCTCCAGACTGCTCTCCACAGAGGCTGGACCAATTTATATTACCACCAGCAGTACAGAAGGGTGTCATTAAATTTCGGGGCTCCAGCAGGCCGGGCTACCTTCGCAGCGGTAGACAGAGACTCGAGGTCACACGGCTGGGCAGAGAAGCTATATTTCTTTATTCACGAAAAACGATTCAAAAACTACCCCAAACCAATCACCACACAGATCTGTCCTGCATCCTTCTCCTCTGGAGGCAGCGGAAAGGACTCTGGAAGTCCGTAGGGTTCCGGAGACGGGGAGAAAAAGAGGCGCAAAACTAGCAGGGGCTAACCCAAATCTCCCAGAGGTGGAGGGATGAGACCAAACCAATGTGAAGCATAGCAACAATTCCTCCTTTTCTTTTTAACTAAATGACCATAGTATCAGGAGTGTGGGGTGGACAGAAACCTATATCGTACAGGCATTTTCAAAAAGGAAACTGGCACAAACGTGGAGGAACATGTAAGCAAGCAACAAGAACCAGTGTGCTGCCAAGGGAAGGCCTGAGGGGGCTATTTTTTGCCTCTGTGGACAAAGCTTTATCAGCTAAAGAACCTTTGCTACCTCTGTGGGCTTTTGTCTTGACAGGAATTTTTTTTTTTTTCCTGTGGGCATTACCTAGCATGGGGGCATATGGTCTAGAGTCCCAAGACAGCTGGCTGCAGTCAGTCTTTGAGAAACCCAGCAGCATAAAGGTAAGCCGCTAGTTTTGTGCAAAGTGTCCAAGAGGTGTACCAGTGAGTCCGATAGAAGTGCCAGTCCAAAGCAGATGTCCACTGAAGAATTTCCAGGGGGTGAATTGTTGTACGTCTGTCTCGATGGGGAATGTCAGCCATCAGAATTCCGCTTTTCTGTAGAGAACTTGACACTGCAATTAACTTACTATGAAACAAAAATTGTAGCAGGTTAGAAGTTTACCACAATTGATAACTCTATTACAATTGGACTCTGGAAGTCCGTAAGGGATCAGGGGTGGGCAAAAGGGGATGCATGAAACTAACAGGGATAAACCAAATCTCCCAGAGGCAGGGGGATGAGACCAAACCAATGTGAAGCATAGCAACAGAAGGGTTCCTCTGTCCCTGCAGCCTCTCCAGCATTTGTTGCTGCTGTCCTTTTTGATGTATGCCATTCTCACAGGGGTGAGGTAGTATCTCAATGTTGGCTTTATTTGCATTTCTCTGACAATCAGAGACCTGGAGCAATTTTTCATGTGTTTGTTAGCCTTTTGGATATCTTCTGTAGTGAATGTTCTGTTCATATCCTCTGCCCATTTTTGAATGGGGTCATTTGCTTTTTGTTGCTAAGTTTGCTGAGCTCTTTGTATATTTTGGTGATTAGTCTCTTGTCTGATGAATGGCATGTGAAGATCTTCTCCCATTCTGTGAGGGGTCTCCTTGTTTGTGTGATAGTTTCTTTGGCTGTGCAGAAGCTTTTCAATTTGATGTAGCCCCACTGATTTGTTTCTGCTTTAGTCTTCCTTGCAGTTGGGTTTGTATCATCAATGATGTCCTTGAGGTTTAGGTGGGAACATGTTCCACCAATGTTTTCCTCTAAGTATTTGATAGTTTCTGGTCTAACATACAGGTTCACGGTCCATTTGGAGTTAATTTTTTGTTTCTGGTGAGATAAAGTGGTTCAGTTTCATTCTTCTTCATGTTTCAACCCAGTTTTCCCAGCACCATTTATTGAAGATAGCTTCCTTTCTCCATTTAATATTTTGGGCCCCTTATCAAAGATTAGATGTCCATAGGTGTGGGAGTAAAAACAGAGATCTTAGGATGATAGAAGTAATTAAGGTGGGTTGGCAGTTTAAGTTGGTATTTATCATTGCTAACATTCAAAGATTTAATATATACTTGAACTACCTAGGGGGAAGTTCAAAGTTGAGACATTTAAGTAATATATATAAATATAAATATATATATATATATATATATATATATATATATATTCTAAAGAAATCATCACTGCATTAGAGAATTCTGGCAAGTTATATATTCTACTGATGCATGTCCAATGACCATTTCTGCTTCTCCCTCTTCTGAAAAGTTCTCTTTGACTAATGCAAACAGTATAATGAGCAACAAACCCATAATTAAATATTTGTGCAAATGTTTAAAATAGAGACATTTACTTAAAATATCCTATTTTGTTTTAATTAATAAAAATTTTTAATTTAAAATCTGAACTTCTGTCATTTATCTAGTCTAGATTTCTGAGATATAGTAATAGTCTATGATATGAAAAACTTAAAAACTGTTAATTTATAAAGGGAAAAAGGGTGTAGTAGGTTATATGTAGATACAGAAATGGTAAATATTCATTTAGCTGATTTATTTATGACTCTGATTTAAACTAGGAAATTATTTTAGTCAGTCACATTCTAGTTCCTACTTTGATTTATAGCCAAAATAAGTTAAGAATCCCAACAGCATTCAAAAGGTGAAAAATCTAACTACTTTAGTTGGGAAAAACCACAAAATTACTTAGCAAAGCTATGTATAAGAGAAGGATGAAAGAAATAGAATTGTTATATGATGTCCTACTATAGTGTACCATCATAGATGATTTAATTATTCACCCCCTAATGTAGAAAATATCCTCTCCCATCTCCACAACTATCAAAAGAAAAAAAAAATCATATGCATGTGGTCTGGGAGGTGGGACAGTGGGCAAAGCACTGGACTCCCAAGCATGAGGTCCTGAGTTCAATCCCCAGCAGCACATGTACCAAAGTGATGTCTGGATCTTTCTCTCTCTCTTCCTATCTTTCTCATTAATAAATAAATAAAATTTTTAAAAAATCATATCCCTTGGTATCATGGAATTAAGAGCTTGAGTTTGTATTTTGACTTATAGAATAGATGAATACCCTCTTGCTGTGAAGGCTTATAACTAAAAACATAAACTATGTGCCCTTTAAGCTCTCAACACAAAATGAATGGAAAAAGGTAAAAATGCATTCATAAAAAGGAAGCGAATGAAAGTCACAGTCCATAGAAATTCTGAGATTTTATTGAGAAATGAATATTCCATATTTTCTTCTGGTTTGAGGGAATGTTGTTCATTTGGGCCTCCTTCTGATAATCACTATGGATTTTGTCGGTTTGAGATTACCTTCATAATACTTGTAAAGCATTTTTATCTATCTGTAAAACAAGCCTTAATTCTTTCATGGGTCTTAGCAAAGGAAATCATGACCACATCTATGATTTTTCCCTTGTCCATTGGCCATATTTTACTTAATTTTTTTATTATTAACTGATGAAGTTATATCTAAGAAGTAGTTTTATTTTCAGGAGGTTCTTACCTCTTCTATTACATCTTTAAATTTTGTCTGTTCAGTTTTGGGAGGGCCGTGGAGACAATATAATGGTTATGTTAAAAAAAAAAAAAAAGGGTTCCCAGAAGATGGCAGACTGAGAAGCTGCTAGTGGCTTGAGCTCTGACCACATCTTCTGGAAATGGTAGGATTTTCTGCCTATAGTAGGCCAGTCAATAAGGGGTCCTAGCGGTGACACCAAGGAAGTGACTATAACTTAATTTGGGTTAAAAAAGAGTAGAAAAAAAGGGGAAAAATTTTCTTTCTTTTAAATTATTAAGCACACCTCCTCCCCTTTCCCCCCCCATAACCAGTCCCTGGGGACCAGCTCCTAGCAGGCTCCCCTGCTGAGCCTCTTTCTTTACCAAGATTCCTGTCCCACCAGGGAGTATCATTCATTCTAAGTCTATACCCTTCTGAAACCTCTGGCCTTTTTTCTTTCTAAGTAACCACCTCCCCACCTCACCCCACATAGTATATTAAATAATTAAAAATAAATAAAAAAAAAACTCTTTCCTTTCACCGCTCTTTTATGACTGTTCTTTTTCTTATCTTTTTCTTTTTTCTCTCTATTTTTTTTTCTTTATCTCATTCTTGTCATCCTTTCTTTTTAATCCTACAGCTTCCAAAGCAACAGGCCCCATCCCCTACACCACCAGTGTGCTTTTTTGAATTCACTGATACACATTAGGGAATTAATTAGGGGAAGAATTCTGACACAGAGTTGGACTCCCATTGCGAGTATCTCTGCTCAACTTCCCTTCCTCCTTTAGCTACCCTTAGAATATACAGTGGATAGTAGATTTGCATAACTGTCCATTTCAGCTATCCTTGTCTAGTCCTGAGGGTTTTTTTTTTCTCTTTCTTAACAATCACCTGCCTATGATCATGAGGTATGAGGTAATCTGGGAAAGGTTTTTTTTTTTTTTTTTTCCCTGCTCTGTTTTATTATTAATATTATATAAAGGCATATATCTTCCCACCCCTTTAGGTTGATCAGAATTAACTCTTAGGGTATCTTTCATTGATAGGGTAGTGGGCATCTTATCTATTGTGGGAGGAACTTGTCTCGTTACTCCTACCTCCTCTACAGACTCTTCCCTCCCTCCTCCTCCTAGCTAATTAAAAAAATTAAATTAAATTAAATTAAAAATAAAGTAATCAAAAAAAACTTTCCTTTCACTGCTCTTAAATTACAGCTCTTTTTCTTATCTTTTCTCTTTTATTTTTTCTCTCGTCTCTTTTTTTTTTTTAAATTTTTTATTTAAGAAAGGATTAGTGAACAAAAGCATAAGGTAGGAGGGGTACAACTCCACACAATTCCCAACACCCAATCCCCATAACCCACCCCCTCCCATGGTAGCTTTCCCATTCTCTATCCCTCTGGGAGCATGGACCCAGGGTCGTTGAGGGTTGCAGAAGGTAGAAGGTCTGGCTTCTGTAATTGCTTCCCCGCTGAACATGGGTGTTGACTGGTCGGTCCATACCCCCAGTCTGCCTCTCTCTTTCCCTAGTAGGGTGTGACTCTGGGGAAGCTGAGCTCCAGGACACATTGGTGGGGTCTTCAATCCAGGGAAGCCTAGACAGCATCCAGGTGGCATCTGGAACCTGGTGATTGAAAAGAGAGTTAACATATGAAGCCAAACAATTTGTTGAGCAATCATGGATCCCAAGCTTGGAATAGTGGAGAGGAAGTGTTAGGGAGGTACTCACTGCAAACTTCAGTGTAGTCCTGCTTTCAGGTATATATTTTGCAGTAGTTTATGGATACGTGTGCACATAAGCTCTCTCTCATAGAAACTGGTGTATATCTAGGTTATGGGACTTTGTTAGAAAGTGAACTACCTGAGATGAAATTAGAGTGTACTATTAAAGGAAAGGTCTTACCCGAGTAATGAAGCTGAAGGGTTGTCATTCCACACGTGAAGTCTCTGGATACATTCTGAGGTGAAGCATGTTGAGGTAGCAATCGTTGCTTTGGTTAGGTTGTGATCGGCAGATGCAATGTTATTTGGTTTGGATTGGGAGATGCATACGGGAAAGTGGGCCCTATCCAAGGGTTCCAGGATGGGGGAAGTAGGGGCTCTATAGTGAAGATGTGAGGTTCCTGCTGTCTTAGGGTTCAAAAAGACAATAGATAGTTAATATTATCATCACATTATTTGTTAATTGGGTTAACTTTGAAATGTCCCTTTGTTATGGTTTGCTGGACAGTATCCAGTATCTTGTAAATAGCTGTGCTATTGGAAGCTTCTAATCTACTTGGTCTAGGCTTTTGAGAGAGTCCGCATATCAAATACATAGCCTATATATTAAAAAGATTCAGTTTGTCTTTTGAGAAACTTTGAGACATACAATTGATTTCCCCCTCTCATATTAATTAGCTACTGATTTATATGTCTACATTTTGCTAGGAGTGTACATAAACACCATTCCCACCACCAAAGGACTGTGACCCATCCCACCCGCCCACTCCCACCCCCCACTGGCCCAGGAAGCTACATGCCTACCCCTCACCACAGGGTTTTTACTTTGGTGCCCTACTTACAATTTGATCAGGTCCTGATTTTAGTTTCCCTTTCAGATCTTCTTAGTCAGCTTCTGTTGATGAGTGGGATCATCCCATACTCATCTTTATCTTTCTGACTTAGTTCACTTAACATAATTCCTTCTAGCTCTGTCCAAGATGGGTCAGAGAAGGTGGGTTCATTGTTCTTGATAGCTGCATAGTATTCCATTGTGTATATATACCACAGCTTTCTCAGCCACTCATCTGTTGTTGGGCACCTGGGTTGCTTCCAGGTTTTAGCTATTATGAATTGTGCTGCTATGAACATAGGAGTACACACCTCTTTTTGGTTGGGTGTTATGGAGTCCTTGGGGTATAACCCCAGGAGAGGAATTATTGGGTCATATGGAAGGTCCATGTCTAGCCTTCTGAGAGTTTTCCAGACTGCTCTCCACAGAGGCTGTACCAATTTACATTCCCACCAGCAATGTAAAAGGGTTCCTCTGTCCCGACATCCTCTCCAGCATTTGTTGCTGCTGTCCTTTTTGATGTATGCCATTCTTACAGGAGTGAGGTGGTATCTTAGTGTTGTCTTGATTTGCATTTCTCTGATAATCAGTGACCTAGAGCAGTTTTTCATATGTTTGTTAGCCTTTTGGATCTCCTCTGTGGTGAATGTTTTGTTCATTTCCTCTGCCCATTTTTGGATGGGGTCATTTGCTTTTTTGCGGCTAAGTTTGCTGAGCTCTTTATATATTTTGGTGATTAGTTTCTTGTCTGATGTCTGGCATGTGAAGATCTTCTCCCATTCTGTGAGGGGTCTCTCTGTTTGTTTAATAGTTTCTTTGGATGTGCAGAAGCTTTTCAATTTGATGTAGTCCCATTGGTTTGTTTCTGCTTTAGTCATCCTTGCAATTGGGTTTGATTCATCAAAGATGTCCTTGAGGTGTATGTGGGAAAGTGTTTTACCGATGTTTTCCTCTAAGTATTTGATTGTTTCTGGTCTAACATCCAGGTCTTTGATCCATTTGGAGTTGATTTTTGTGTCTGGTGAGATAAAGTGGTTCAATTTCATTCTTCTGCATGTTTCAACCCAGTTTTCCCAGCACCATTTATTGAAGAGAGCCTCCTTTTTCCATTTAATCCTTTGGGCCACCTTATCAAAGATCAGATGCCCATAGGTGTTGGGATTTACTTCTGGGCTTTCAATTCTGTTCCACTGGTCTGTATGCCTATTTTTGTTCCAGTACCATGCTGTTTTGATGATGATGGCTTTATAATATAGTTTAAGGTCTGGGAGTGTGATGCCTCCATTTCTGTTTCTTTTCCTTAAGATGGTTTTGGCAATTCTAGGTGTTTTCAGGTTCCAGATAAATGATTGTAGTATTTGTTCTATTCTCTTAAAGAAGCCTGGTGGACCTTTGATGGGTATTGCATTAAATTTGTATATGGCTCTGGGGAGAATATTCATTTTGATGATATTTATTCTTCCAATCCATGAGCATGGGATATCTTTCCATTTCTTGGTATCAGTTTCTATCTCCTTGAGTAGCGACTCATAGTTTTCAGTATACAAGTCTTTCACTTCTTTGGTCAACTTTATTCCTAGGTATTTGATTGATTTTGCTGAAACAGTAAATGGGAGTGATTTCTGGATATCTTCTTCTTCAGATTTAGTGTTTGCATAAAGAAATGACACTGATTTTTATACATTGATTTTATAGCCTGTTACCTTGCTATATTGCCTAACAACTTCCAGTAATTTTCTACTGGATTCTTTAGGTCTTTCTATGTATACTATCATATCATCTGCAAATAGTGAGAGCTTGACTTCTTCCCTTCCAATCTGTATCCCTTTGATTTCTTTTTTTTTTTTTAGATTATGATAAAATGATTATTTATTTATTTATTTATTTTTATTTAAGAAAGGATTGATTAACAAAACCATAGGGTAGGAGGGGTACAACTCCACACAATTCCCACCGCCCAATCTCCATATCCCACCCCCTCCCCTGATAGCTTTCCCATTCTCTATCCCTCTGGGAGCATGGACCCAGGGTCATTGAGGGTTGCAGAAGGTAGAAGGTCTGGCTTCTGTAATTGCTTCCTCGCTGAACATGGGCGTTGACTGGTCGGTCCATACTCCCAGTCTGCCTCTCTCTTTCCCTAGTAGGATGGGTCTCTGGGGAAGCTGAGCTCCAGGACACATTGGTGGTGTCTTCAATCCAGGGAAGTCTGGCCGGCATCCTGATGACACCTGGAACCTGGTGACTGAAAAGAGAGTTAAAATACAAAGCCAAACAAATTATTGAGCAATCATGGACCCAAAGCTTGGAAAAGTGGAGAGGAAGTATTAGGGAGGTACTCACTGCAAACTCTAGTATACTTCTGCTTTCTTACTTTGGTGCCATACTCCAAACTCAGTCAATTTCTGCTTTGCGTTTCTACTTCTTTTTTTTTTTTTACATGCATAACATTCCCCAGATTCCCATTTAGCAATACAACCCCCACTATTTCATTCATTCATCATTTTTCATGGACCTGTATTCTCCCCACCCACCCACACACCCCAGAGTCTTTTACTTTGGTGTAATACTCCAATTCCATTTCAGGTTCGACTTGTGTTTTCTTTTCTAATCTTGTTTTTCAACTTCGGCCTGAGAGTGAGATCATCCCATATTCATCCTTCTGTTTCTGACTTATTTCACTCAACATGATTTTTTCAAGGTCCATCCAAGATCGGCTGAAAACGGTGAAGTCACCATTTTTTACAGCTGAGTAGTATTCCATTGTGTATATATACCACAACTTTCTCAGCCACTCATCTGTTGTTGGACACCTGGGTTGCTTCCAGGTTTTGGCTATTACAAATTGTGCTGCCAAGAACATATGTGTACACAGATCTTTTTGGATGGATGTGTTGGGTTCCTTAGGATATATCCCCAGAAGGGGAATTGCAGGGTCATAGGGTAGGTCCATTTCTAGCCTTTGAGAGTTCTCCAGACTGTTCTCCACAGAGGTTGGACCAATTGACATTCCCACCAGCAGTGCAGGAGGGTTCCTTTGACCCCACACCCTCTCCAGCATTTGCTGCTGTTACCTTTTCTGATGTGTGACATTCTCACAGGAGTGAAGTGATATCTCATTGTTGTCTTGATTTGCATTTCTCTGACAATCAGAGACTTGGAGCATTTTTTCATGTGTTTCTCGGCCTTTTGGATCTCTTCTGTGGTGAATATTCTGTCCAATTCCTCCCCCCATTTTTGGATGGGGTTATTTGTTGTCTTGTTGTTGCGTCTGGTAAGCTCTTTATATATGTTGGTTATTAAACTCTTATCTGATGTATGGCATGTAAAGATCTTCTCCCATTCTGTGAGGGGTCTCTTGATTTGGGTAGTGGTTTCTTTTGCTGTGAAGAAGCTTTTTAATTTGATGTAGTCACACAGGTTTATACTTGCCTTAGTCTTCCTTGTAATTGGATTCGTTTCATTGAAAATGTCTTTAAAATTTATGCGGAAAAAAGTTCTGCCAATATTTTCCTCTAAGTATCTGATAGTTTCTGGTCTAACATCCAAGTCCTTGATCCACTTGGAATTTACTTTTGTATTTGGTGAAATACAGTGATTCAGCTTCATTCTTCTGCATGTTTCAACCCATTGTTTCCAACACCATTTGTTGAAGAGACTCTGCTTTCCCCATGTAATAGTCTGGGCCCCTTTGTCAAAGATTAGATGTCCATAGGTGTGGGGCCTCATTTCTGGGCTCTCAATTCTATTCCACTGGTCAGTGTGTCTGTTCATGTTCCAGTACCAAGCAGTTTTGATGACAATGGCCCTATAATAGTTTGAGATCTGGCAGTGTGATGCCTCCGGTTCTGTTCTTTTTTCTCAAGATTGTTTTGGCAATTCTAGGTCTTTTCTGGTTCCAGATAAACATTTGTAGCATTTGTTCTATTCTCCTAAAAAATGTGCTTGGGATCTTGATGGGGATAGCATTAAATTTGTAGATGGCTCTGGGTAATATATTCATTTTGATGATGTTAATTCTTCCAACCCATAAGCATGGAATATCTTTCCACTTCTTTGTGTCTTTTTCAATTTCTTTGAGTAGTGACTCATAATTTTCAGTATACAAGTCTTTCACTTCTTTGGTTAGGTTTATTCCTAGATATTTTATTGTTTTTGTTGCTATAGAAAAAGGAACTGATTTCTGGATTTCAATTTCTTCTAACTTAGTGTTTGCATAGAGGAATGCCACTGACTTTTGAATGTTAATTTTATAGCCTGACACATTACTGTATTGCCTGATGATTTCCAAAAGTTTCTTGCTAGATTCCTTAGGTTTTTCCATGTATACTATCATGTCATCTGCAAATAAGGAGAGTTTGACTTCTTCTCTTCCAATCTGTATGCCTTTAATTCCTTGCTCCTGCCTGATTGCTATGGCAAGAACTTCCAACACTATGTTGAATAGTAATGGTGATAGTGGGCAGCCCTGTCTAGTACCTGATCTGAGTGGAAATGCTTCCAGTTTTTCACCATTGAGTATGATGTTGGCTGTAGGTTTGCTATATATAGACTCCACTATCATCAGGAATTTTCCATCTATTCCTATTTTTGTAGTGTTTTGATCATAAAGGGATGTTGTATTTTGTCAAAGGCTTTCTCTGCATCTATTGATATGACCATGTGGTTTTTGGTCTTGCTTTTGTTGATGTGGTGGATCACATTGATTGATTTACGTATATTAAACCAACCTTGCATGCCCGGGATAAACCCCACTTGGTCATGATGAACAATCTTTTTGATATACTGCTGTATCCGGTTGGCTAGAATTTTGTTCAATATTTTCCCATCTATGTTCATCAGAGATATTGGTCTGTAGTTTTCTTTTTTGGTTGTGTCCCTGTCTGCTTTTGGTATCAGGGTGATGTTGGCTTCATAGAAGCTGGCAGGGAGTATTCCAGTGTCTTCAATCTTCTGGAAGACTTTTAAAAGTAGAGGTATTAGTTCTTCTTTGAAAGTTTTGTAGAATTCATTTGTAAAACCATCTGGTCCAGGACTTTTATTTTTGGGAAGATTTTTGATAACTGTTTCAATTTCATTAGCTGTGATGGGCCTGTTCATGTTATCCACTTCCTCTTTACTTAGTTTTGGAAGTTGGTAGGTATCTAGGAAATCATTCATTTCTTCCAGGTTCTCTAACTTGGTGGCATATAGTTGTTCATAGAAGCCTCGCATGATTTGTTGAATTTCTGCAGTGTCTGTTGTGATATCTCCTCTTTCATTTACTATCCGATTTATTTGGGTCTTCTCCCTTTTTTGTTTTGTGAGTCTGGCTAAAGGTTTGTCGATTTTGTTTACTCTTTCGAAGAACCAACATTTACTTTCATTGATCTTTTGTATGGTTTTCCTATTCTCAATGTTATTTATTTCTGCCCTAACTTTAGTAATTTCTGTCCTTCTGGTTGCTTTAGGGTTCCTTTGTTGTTCTTCTAATAGGTCTTTAAGATGTGCAATCAGGCTGTTTATTTGTGCCTTTTCTTGTTTCCTAATGTGTGCTTGTATAGCTATGAACTTCCCTCTTAGGACTGCTTTAGCTGTGTACCAAATATTTTGATAGCTTGTGTCTTCATTTATTGAACTCTCGAAACATTTTGATTTCTTCCTTGATTTCCTCTTTGACCCAGAAGTTGTTAAGAAGTGTACTGTTGAGCTTCCACATTTTGGCACTGTTACTAATCTTTTGTTGATTGTTAAGTGTTAGTTTAATTCCACTGTGGTCTGAGAAGATGCTTGGGATGATTTCAGTGCTCTTGAATAGGCTGATGCTGTCTTGGTGGCCTAACATATGGTCTATCCTTGAGAATGATCCATGTGGATTTGAGTAAAATGTGTATTCCAGTTTCTTGGGATGAATGACTCTGAAAATGTCCAATAGTTCTAGTTTATCTATCTCTTCATTTAGCTCCCTTATGTCTTTACTGATTTTCTGCCTGGATGATCTGTCAAGTTGAGAGAGTGGGGTGTTGAAGTCCCCTACTATGATTGTGTTACTGTTAATATATTGCTGTAGCTCTTTCAGTAGAAGTTTGATGTATTTAGATGGCTTCTCATTGGGTGCATAGATATTAATAATTGTTAAGTCCTCTTGATTGACTGATCCTCTGAGCATTAAGTAGTGTCCATTCCTATCTTTTTTAATCTTATCTATTTTAAAGTCTATCAAGTCAGATATGATTATAGCTGTTCCTCCCCTTTTTTGTGGGCCATTGGCTTGAATGATAGTTTTCCATCCTTTCACTTTAAGTCTGTGTTTGTCTTGTTGCGTTAGGTGAGTTTCCTGTAGACAACATATTGTTGGGTTGTGTTTTCTGATCCATCTTCCTACTCTGTGTCTTTTAATAGGTGAATTCAGGCCATTGACATTTATTGATATCAAAGATTGAAGATATTTTAACGCCATTCTTGTAGAGTTTTAGAGTGTTTTGATATATGTTCTATTTGTGGTGGTCTGGTTGTTTATAGGAAACCTTTCAGAACTTCTTTCAAGGCAGGCTTGGTGATGGTTGCTTCCTTCAACTGTTGCTTGTCTGAGAAGGTTTTGATGCTTCCATCTAGTCTGAATGACAATCTAGCAGGATATAGTATTCTTGGCTGAAAGCCTTTCTCATTGAGCACTCGATAGATATCTTGCCATTCACTTCTGGCCTGTAGTGTTTGTATGGAGAAGTCCGCTGCTAATCTTATGGGTTTTCCTTTGTAGGTGACTCTTTGTTTTTCTCTTGCAGCCTTGAGGATCCTTTCTTTATCCTTATTCCTTTCCAATCTAAGTATGACATGTCTTGGTGTCTTTAGGTCTGGGTTAATTCTGTTTGGGACCCTCTGGGCTTCTTGAATCTTTATGTCTTTGGTGTTGTCTAGACTAGAGAAATTTTCAGCTATTATGGTCTGGAATACGCTTTCTTCCTCCCCTTCTCTTTCTTCCTCTGGTAAGCCAATAATGCGTATATTGTTTCTTTTGAAGTCATCCCATAGGACTCTGTTGTTGTTTTCAGCATCTCTTAATCTCTTTTTGAGATCTCTTACTTCTTTTTTAGTTGTCTCTAATTCATCCTCAGTCTTGCTAATTCTGTCTTCAGCCTCATTGATTCTATTCTCTCTGCCCTCTACTGCTTTCTGGAGTTCATCTATTTTGTTGCCCTGCTCTGATACTGTTTTTGCTTGTTCAGCTAGTTGCCTTCTTAGCTCAGCAATTTCAGCTTTCAGCTCTCTAATAACCATGCGATTATTAGAATGTTCTTCCATATTCTCATTTGTTGTTCCTGCAGTTCTGATTACAATTTTTTCAAATTCTTTACTCACTCCTGTTATTATTTCCTTAGCTAATGTTTGGATGTTGAACTCGTTGTTTTGTGCTTCGCCCTCTGGAGGACTTTTAGCTGGACTCTTGTCCTGGTTTGAGTCTCCATTATTTTTTCTTGTTGTTTTAACCATTTTATATAAGTTAACAGTTTTGTCAATCCCTGAGTTGGAGTTCAGTGGTGTAAAAGCCTTTTTTTTTTCCCCTGTAGGCTATGGTAGCCTGAGGGCTTTTAAACTATCAATAGGCTTCTTGGCTTAATCAATGACTCCTGACCAAGAGATAAAGCAGGGTGTGGCAGAGATAATCCAGTGGTTATGCAAGGAGACTTTCACAGCCCTTCAGCTATGCCACCGAGGTATAGGTCTTCTCCTGAGTTTCCCGGTTAGATCTCTGTACCCTGGTGTCCCTCCCTGTTGCTGCTCCAGATTCTGAGGGTAGTAGCAATGGAGACTCAGAGTTGTACTTGGTGAGTCTCTGGGGAGTCCTTTCCTCCCTTCAGCTGTCCCCTTGTTGGTGGAGCAGACTGGAGGTGGTGTCTCCACTGACAAACTGTCGAACTGTTAGCAGTCACTTAATCTCTCCTTAGGCCCCTCTCTCCTCTCTGTCACCAGCCACGCGTGTTTGTACTCACGGGTGATTTACTGGGTTTCTGTGGTCATTCTAGTCCTGTCTTGTTTCGGTCTGGGTGGTCTCCTTTGGTATTCCTAGTTGATCCGGGAGAGGAGAGGAGAGGAGAGAAAGCGATCTGCTGCTCGTAGCTCCGCCTCCGGAAGTCGAATCTTCCTTTTGATTTCTTTCTCTTGCCTGATTGCTATGGCAAGAACTTCCAATACTATGTTGAAGAGTAACGGTGACAGTGGACAGCCCTGTCTAGTCCCCGATCTGAGGGGGAATGCTTTCAGCTTCTCTCCATTGAGTATGATGTTGGCTGTAGGTTTGCTATATATAGACTCCACTATCTTGAGGAATTTCCCATCTATTCCCATTTTCTGTAGAGTTTTGAGCATGAATGGGTGTCGGATTTTGTCAAAGGCTTTCTCTGCATCTATTGAGATAATCATGTGGTTTTTGGCTTTGCTTTTATTGATGTAATGAATGACATTGATTGATTTACGGATGTTGAACCAGCCTTGCATTCCTGGCATGAATCCCACTTGGTCATGATGAACAATCTTTTTGATATGTTGCTGTATCCGGTTGGCCAAGATCTTGTTTAATATTTTGGCATCTATGTTCATCAGAGATATTGGTCTGTAGTTTTCCTTTTTTGTTCTGTCCCTATCAGCTTTTGGTATCAGGGTGATGTTGGCTTCATAAAAGGTGGAAGGGAGTATTCCTGTTTCTTCAATCTTATGGAATAGCTTAAGAAGTATGGGTATTAACTGTTTCCTGAAAGTTTTGTAGAATTCATTTGTGAAGCCATCTGGTCCAGGACTTTTGTTGTTGGGGAGATTCTTAATAATGATTTCAATTTCTTTGTCTGTGATTGGTGCATTTAGATTTTGTAGTTCTTCTTGGTTCAGTTTTGGAAGTGCATAGGTTTCTAGGAATTGTTCCATTTCTTCCAGATTCTCTAGCTTGGTGGCATATAGTTCTTTATAGAAGTTTCGCAGAATTCTCTGGATTTCTGTGGTGTCAGTTGTGATATCTCCTGCATCGTTTACAATTCTATTAATTTGAGTCTTCTCTCTTTTTTGTTTGGTGAGTCTGGCTAGGGGTTTTTCAATTTTGTTTAATCTTTCAAAGAACCAACATTTGGCTTCATTGATCTTTTGTATGGTTCTTTTATTTTCGATGTTGTTTATTTCTGCTCTAACTTTAGTGATCTCTGTCCTTCTGGTTGCTTTAGGGTTCCTTTGTTCCTCTTCCTCTATGTCCTTGAGGTGTGTAGTAAGGTCATTTATTTGGGCTTCTTCTTGGTGTTTAATATGTGATTGTATGGCTATAAGTTTCCCTCTCAGTACTGCTTTCGCTATGTCCCAAATATTTTGATATGTTGTGTCTTCATTTTCATTACTTTCCAGGAACATTTGAATTTCCTGTTTGAGTGAGTCTCTGACCCAGTGGTTCTTAAGGAGCATGTTGTTTAGTTTCCAAATTCTATGTCTTTTAATAATTTTCCGTTTGTTGTTAAAAGTTAGTTTTACTCCACTGTGGTCTGAGAAGATATTTGGGATGATTTCGATGCTCTTGAATTTATTGATGCTGTCTTTGTGGCCTAACATGTGGTCTATCCTTGAGTATGTGTTGTGTGGTGTTGGGTAGTTGCCACCTCCCCCTGGCTTCTGCTTAACCATATGCCTATATAGGGATTTTACTGATCCAAAGCTTTGGTCTATTTACATAAATCACTTTTTCATAAAGCACTCCAGGGCATTGGTGGTTCTATGATAGGATTCTCTCCTGCTCCACTCCCTCCTTGTCACACACTGATCCCTTCTTTGTCACACTCTGATTTTCACCAGTCACTTTTCTCTCCACCCTCTCTATATCACATCCTGTTTCCACCCTACTTGGAGAGTATAAAAACAGCTGCTCTTCTGATTAAAGACACTTGGAAATTGCTTTCCGGCTCCGAGAGTTCCAGAGTGTATCTCCTGCGGAAGTTGGTGCAGCACGAGTTCCTGATCCCTCTCCCACACAGCAGCCTAGAAGCTCCAGTTAAGTTCTCTCCAACCTTGAGGGGTATTAAGGTTCTGAAGCAGGCCTTGTAAAATGGACCTGGTCCATGGGGCATGAACACCGTCATCTTTGATAGCCTGGCGTAGTTCCTTCAGGTCTGTGGCGGAATATGGATACCAGGCCTGAGGCTTTTGTCTTTTGGGGGCAACATTGACCGGAAATGTGTGGACTTGCTCTGATAAGTGTGTAGCAGTAGGAGGAGTCATCGAAGTGGAAGCTTCTGGACAAGTGGCCGAAGAAGTGGTTTTGGAGGCTACAGGAGAATTCAGACATGTGTCTATCAAAACAGGGGTGGGTGAAGAAGCAGCCATGGAGGCAGCAGGAGATTCCGGACACGTTTCTGCCAAAATGGGGGTGGCCGAAGAAGTGGCTGTGGAGTCCAAAGAAGAATTCGGACACGTGTCTGCCAAAATAGGGGCCTAAGGGCAAGATGCCAAAATAGGGGCCTCAGGGCAAGATGCAGAGGAATTAGGGTGGGTCAAGATCACGACAGGCCTTTGCTTCTTCTTGTTTTTAAGGTGCTGGTTAAGTTCTATGATTACTTCCTTTATCTCTTGGACCTCAGCCTCTAGGTCCTTAAGCCTTTTGAGAGGTTGCCCTATATATCCCTTAAAACCTGCTATGATGATCAACAGGATATAAGGTGAAGCCCCAAGAAAAATTTCCCAGATATATAAAAATTGTATACTGGAAAAAGAATGCAGGATTTGGAAAAGATTTTCCATGGTGGAGAGATCTCAGGAAAACAATAAGAAAGAAAAAAAAATCACAGTTCCTTAACACAATATTGCAGATACCCAAAAGGTGTGTACTTATCTAAGATGTCTTCTTGTAAATCTGCTGCTTACGGGTCCCTGTTCAGGCTCCAGATGCCGGGATAGCCTGAGGGTACTTCTTCCCGAGCTAGTGCTCTCTGGGTTGGAGAGAACTCAACTGGAGCTGATCTAGGCTGCTGTGTGGGAGAGGGATCAGGAACTCGTGCTGCACCAACTTCCGCAGGAGATACACTCTGGAACTCTTGGAGCCGGAAAGCAATTTCCAAGTGTCTTTAATCAGAAGAGCAGCTGTTTTTATACTCTCCAAGTAGGGTGGAAACAGGATGTGATATAGAGAGGGTGGATAGAAAAGTGACTGGTGAAAATCAGAGTGTGACAAAGAAGGGATCAGTGTGTGACAAGGAGGGGGTGGAGCAGGAGAGAATCCTATCATAGAACCACCAATGCCCTGGAGTGCTTTATGTAAAAGTGATTTATGTAAATAGACCAAAGCTTTGGATCAGTAAAATCCCTATATAGGCATATGGTTAAGCAGAAGCCAGGGGGAGGTGGCAACTACCCAACAGTGTGGATTTGAAAAGAAGGTGTATTCCAGTTTTTTGGGGTGGAGGAGTCTGAAAATGTCCAAGAGGTCTAGTCTGTCAATCTCTTCATTCAATTCTCTTGTATCTTTATTGGTTCTCTGCTTTGTTGATCTGTCTAAGTGTGAGAGTGGGGTATTGAAGTCTCCCACTATTATTGTATTGCTATTGATGTATTTTTGAAATTCTTTCAATAGGTGTTTAATGTATTTAGATGGTCCCTCGTTGGGTGCATAGATGTTAATAATTGTTAAGTCTTCTTGGCTGATTGATCCTCTAATCATTATGTAATGTCCTTGCCTATCTTTTATTACTTTATTTAATTTAAAATCTATCGTGTCTGAGATGAGAATGGCTGTTCCTGCCCTTTTTTGTGGACCGTTAGCCTGTATGATAGTTTTCCATCCTTTCACTTTAAGTCTGTGTTTATCTTGTTGTGACAGATGGGATTCTTGCAAGCAGCATATGGTTGTGTTATGTTTTCTGATCCATCCCCCCACCCTGTGCCTTTTGATGGGTGAGTTTAAGCCATTGACGTTTATTGATATTATGGATTTAATGTATTGTAGTGCCATTGTTCTAAAAAACAATTTGTTTACTCTGATATATTACAAGTATTATAGTGATGTTCTTGTTTATAAGAGGTCTTTTAGTACCTCTTTCAGGGCCAGCTTGGTGATAGTTGCCTCCTTTAACTGTTGTTTATCTAAGAAGGTTTTGATCCCTCCATCTAGCTTGAATGAAAGTCTAGCAGGATATATTATCCTTGGTTGAAACCCTTTTTCATTCAGGTCTCCATCGATATCTTGCCATTCCCTTCTGGCTTTTAGAGTTTGAGTTGAGAAATCTGCAGAAAGTCTTATGGGTTTTCCCCTGTATGTGACTTTTTGTTTCTCTCTTGCAGCCTTTAGGATCCTTTCTTTATCCTTACTTCTTCTCATTGTGACTATGATGTGTCTTGGTGTTTTCAGGTCTGGGTTGATTCTGTTTGGTACTCTCTGGGCCTCTTGCACCTTGATATCCTTTCTGTTATTCAGGTCTGGGAAATTTTCTTGTATTATTTCCTCTAGAATGTTTGCTTCCCCTTCCTCTCTTTCTTCCTCTGGCAGGCCAATTATACGAATGTTACTTCTTTTGAGATCATCCCATATGTCTCTGTTGTTGTTTTCAGTGTCTCTCAATCTCTTTTTAAGCTCTTTCACCTCTTTCTTAGTTTTCTCTAACTCATCCTCTGTCTGACTAATTATGTTTTCTGCTTCTGTTAGTCTGCTTTCCCTTGCCTCAGCTTCTTTATTCATTACAGCTATTTCAGCTTTCAGTTCTCTAATTGTCTCAAGATAATCAGTATTTTCCTTGGGGGTCTCAACTGTTGTTTCCCTAATACTGCCATTCCTTTCCTCCAATGTTGTTTTCATTTCTGTGATTAATAAGTTTATTATTGCTTGCATACTTTTCTTACCTATGGTCACTTCTGACTGATTTGTGGTTTCTTCTGGGCTCTTGTCTTCATTCATTGGGGTAGCAGTTTTATTTGTTTTTAATCTACCCATTTTTTTTATTTATGTGTTTCTCTCTCTTTTTTTTTTAATGCTCTGTTGTTCCTCAGTTGTTGTGTTTTGAGCACAAGTAACACTGTACTAAATACCTTTATGACAATTGCACTCACTACAGTAGCAACTGAAGTAAGTATTGAAGGAGTTTAATCATTACCAATTAGCCAAAAAATTTCTCCAGTCCGTGAAAAAATAGTAACCAAATCCCAGTGAAGAAAGAGAAAAGAAAGCGAGGATAGCAAGAATAGACAGTTATGCAAATCTACTATCCAGTGTATATTCTAGGGGTAACAAGAGTGTAAAGGGAACTAGAGCAGAGATACACACATAGAGAGTCCACTCTGGGTCAGATTTCTTCCCCAAAGTAATTCACAAATTCAGAAAGGCAAAGAAGAAAGAAGTGTATGACAAGATAAAAAAAAAATAGAAAGAAAAAAAAAGAGATAGAGAGAGATAAGAGAGAGAAAAGGGAGAAGATAAGAAGAAGGGTTGTAATTAAAGAGCAGTGCGAGGAACTTCCCAAATGTGTATCAGTTAGTTTAAAAAAAAAAAAAAAACCCTGTTTGGTGGTATGGGGTATCCTGCTAGTAGCTGGTCCCAGGCACTGCTTATCGGGGGGGTGGGGGGGCGGCGGGAAGGATGTATGCTTGAAAATTAAAAGGAAGAAAAAAGAATTTTTTCCCCTATTCTAATTCTTAATCCAAATTAAGTTATAGACACCTCCTTGGTGTCACCGCTATGGCCCCTTATTGGCTGGCCTGCTAAAGGCAGAAAATCCTATTGTTTACACGAGATGTGTCCGGAGCTCCAAGGCTAGCCCCTTCTCAGTCCGCCATCTTCCGGGAAACCCCCCCCTCCAGACTTTTTAAAAGGATTTCTCAAAAATGAAAACTAGCTCCAAGTCCTTTGATCCAATGAGAGCTATACTCAAGAAGTCTTTGGATCCGCTCTCAGGGTCGCGGTGTACCCTGGAGACTCCCAAGGGAAAGCCCCCGAGCTAAAGTGCTCTCTCCGAGTCCTCTGCCCGCCGCGCTCTGCAACCAGCGGAGGAGCCGCCTTCCTGGGCAGGCGGAGAACAATGCCCGGCGCACTTGCCTTGCCCGGCGCCCTGGGAATTCTGGAACCCCGCTAGTCCGTGTCACCTTTACTCTAATTCTTAACCCAAATTAAATTGTACTCACTTTTTGGTGTCACCCCTTATTAACTGGCCTGCTAAAGGCAGAAAATCCTACCGTTGCCGACGATGTGATCAGAGCGCTCGCTGTTAGCGACTTCTCAGTCCGCCATCTTCCTCTCCCTCCTTCCTCTTGTCTCTTTTTTCATTTTTTTTTTTTTTATCTTGTTATACACTTCTTCCTTCCTTCTTCTTTGCCTTTCTGAATTTGTGAATTATTTTGGGGAAGAAATCTGAATCAGAGTGGACTCTCTATATGTGTATCTCTGCTCTATTTCCCTTTCCCCTCTTGTTACCCCTAGAATATACAGTGGATAGTAGATTTGCATAACTGTCTATTCTTGCTATCCCTTATTTCTTTTCTCTTTCTTCTTCACTGGGATTTGGTTACTATTTTTACACGGACTGGAGAAATTGTTTGGCTAACTGGTAACAATTAAACTGCTTCAATACTTGCTTCAGTTGCTACTGTAATTCCTAAGGTTGGTGAGTGCAATTGTCATAAAGGTATTTAGTACAGTGTTGCTTGTACTCAAGACACAACAACTGAGGAACAACAGAGCATAAAAAAAGAAACACATAAATCAAAAAAATGGGTAGATCAAAGACAAATAAAACTGCTACTCCGATGAATGAAGACAAGAGCCCACAAGAAATTACAAATCAGCCAGAAGTAACCATATATAAGAAAAGTATGCAAGCAATAATAAACTTATTAATCACAGAAATGAAAACAACATTGGAGGAAAGGAAAGGCAGTATTAGGGAAACAACAGTTGAGACCCCCAAGGAAAATAATGATTATCTTAAGGCAATTAGAGAACTGAAAGCTGAAATAGCTGTAATGAAGAAAGAAGCTGAGGCAAGGGAAAGCAGACTAACAGAAGGAGAAAACAGAATTAGTCAAACAGAGGATGAGTTAGAGAAAATGAAGAAAGAGGTGAAAGAGCTTAAAAAGAGATTGAGAGACACTGAAAACAACAGCAGAGACATATGGGATGATCTCAAAAGAAGTAACATTCATTTAATTGGCCTGCTAGTGGAAGAAAGAGAGGAAGGGGAAGCAAACATTCTAGAGGAAGTAACAGAAGAAAACTTCTGAGACCTGAATAACAGAAAGGACATCAAGATTCAAGAGGCCCAGAGAGTTCCAAACAGAATCAACCCAGACCTGAAGACACCAAGACACATCATAGTCACAATGAGAAGAGGTAAGGATAAAGAAAGGATCCTAAAGGCTGCAAGAGAGAAACAAAATGTCACATACAAGGGAAAACCCATAAGATAATCTGCAGACTTCTCCACACAAACTCTAAAAGCCAGAAGGGAATGGCAAGATATCGATGGAGACCTGAATGAAAAAGGGTTTCAACCAAGGATAATATATCCTACTAGACTTTCATTCAAACTAGATGGAGGGATCAAAACCTTCTTAGACAAACAACAGTTAAAGGAGGCAACCATCACCAAGTCAGCCCTGAAAGAGGTTCTAAAAGACCTCTTATAAGCAAGAACATCACTATAATCCTGGCAATATATCAGAGCAAACAAAAAAATTTTTTTTGAACAATGTCACTACAATACATTAAATCCACAATATCAATAAACGTCAATGGCTTAAACTCACCCATCAAAAGGCACAGAGTTGGGGGATGGATCAGAAAACATAATCCAACCATTTGCTGCTTGCAAGAATCCCATCTGTCACAACAAGATAAACACAGACTTAAAGTGAAAGAATGTAAAACTATCATATAGGCTAACGCACCACATAAAAGTGCAGGAACAGCCATTCTCATCTCAGACACAATAGATTTTAAATTAAATAAAGTAATAAAAGATAGGCAAGGACATTAAATAATGATTAGAGGATCAATCAGCCAAGAAGACTTAATAATTATTAACGTCTATACACCCAATGAGGGAGCATCTAAAAACGTCAAGCACTTACTGAAAGAATATCAAAAATAGATCAATAGTAATACAATAATAGTGGGAGACTTCAATACCCCACTCTTACACTTATACAGGTCAACAAAGCAGAGAACCAACAAAGATACAAGAGAATTGAATGAAGAGATTGACATACTAGACCTCTTGGACATTTTCAGAGTCCTTCACACCAAAAAACTGGAATATACCTTCTTTTCAAATCCACATAACACATTCTCAAGGATAGACCACATGTTAGGCCACAAAGACAGCATCAATAAATTCAAGAACAGTGAAATCATCCCAACTATCTTCGCAGACCACAGTGGAGTAAAACTAACATTTAACAACAAACAGACAATTATTAAAAGTCACAGAATTTGGAAACTAAACAACATACTCCTTAAGAACCACTGGGTCAGAGACTCACTCAAGCAGGAAATTCAAATGTTCCTGGAAACAAATGAAAATGAAAACAAGCTTGGAAACAAGCTATCAAAATATTTGGGACACAGCTAAAGCAGTACTGAGAGGGAAACTTATAGCTATACAATCACATATTAAACACCAAGAAGAAGCTCAAATGAATGACCTTACTGCACACCTCAGGGACTTAGAGGAATAGGAACAAAGGAACCCTAAAGCAACCAGAAGAACAGAAATCACTAAAGTTAGAGCAGAAATAAACAACATCAAAAATAAAAGAACCATACAAAAGATCAATGAAGTCAAATGTTGGTTCTTTGAAAGATTAAACAAAATTGACAAACCCCTAGCCAGACTCACCAAAAAAAAAAAAGAGAGAAGACTCAAATTAATAGAATTGTAAACGATGGAGGAGATATCACAACTGACACCACAGAAATCCAGAGAATCCTGCAAAACCTCTATAAAGAACTATACGCCACCAAGCTAGAGAATCTGGAAGAAATGGAACAATTCCTAGAAGCATATGTGCTTCCAAAACTGAACCAAGAAGAACTACAAAATCTAAATGCACCAATCACAGACAAAGAAATTGAAATCATTATTAAGAACCTCCCCAACAACAAAAGTCCAGGACCAGATGGCTTCACAAATGAATTCTACAAAACTTTCAGGAAACAGTACCCATACTTCTTAAGCTTTTCCATAAGATTGAAGAAACAGGAATACTCCCTTCCATCTTCTATGAAGCCAAAATCACCATGATACCAAAAGCTTATAGGGACAGAACAAAAAAGGAAAACTATAGACCGATATCTCTGATGAACATAGATGCCAAAATATTAAACAAGATCTTGGCCAACTGGATACAGCAACATATCAAAAAGATTGTTCATCACGACCAAGTGGGATTCATGCCAGGAATGCAAGGCTGGTTCAACATCAATAAGTAAATCAATGATTCACCACATCAATAAAATCAAAGCCAAAAACCACATGATTATCTCAATAGATGCAGAGAAAGCCTTTTACAAAATCCAACACCCATTCATGCTCAAAACTCTACAAAAAATGGGAATACATGGAAAATTCCTCAAGATACTGGAGTCTATATATGGCAAACCTACAGCCAACATCATACTCAATGGAGAGAAGCTGAAAGCATTCCCCCTCAGATCGGGGACTAGACAGGGCTGTCCACTGTCACCGTTACTCTTCAACATAGTATTGGAAGATCTTGTCATAGCAATCAGGCAAGAGAAAGGAATCAAAGGAATACAGATTGGAAGGGAAGAAGTCAAGCTCTCACTATTTGCAGATGATATGATAGTATACATAGAAAAACCTAAAGAACCCAGCAGAAAACTACTGGAAGTTATTAGGAATATAGGAAGGTATCAGGCTACAAAATCAATGTACAAAAATCAGTGGCATTTCTTTATGCAAACACTAAATTTGAAGAAGAAGACATCCAGAAATCACTATGAGTTGCTACTCAAGGAAATAGAAAGTGATACCAAGAAATGGAAAAATATCCCATGCACATGGATTGGAAGAATAAATATCATCAAAATGAATATTCTCCCCAGAGCCATATACAAATTTAATGCAATACCCATCAAAGTTCCACCAAGCTTGTTTAAGAGAATAGAACAAACACTACAATGATTTATCTGGAACCTGAAAACACCTAGATTTGCCAAAACCATCTTGAGGAAAAGACACAGAAATGGAGGCATCACACTCCCAGACCTTAAACTATATTAGAAAGCCATCATCATCAAAACAGCATGGTACCGGAACAAAAATAGGCACACAGACCAGTGGAACAGAACTGAAAGCCCAGAAATAAATCCCAACACCTATGGGCATCTAATCTTGATAATGGGGCCCAAAGGATTAAATGGAAAAAGGAGGCTCTCTTCAATAAATGGTGCTGGGAAAACTGGGTTGAAACATGCAGAAGAATGAAATTGAACCACTTTATCTCACCAGAAACAAAAATCAACTCCAAATGGATCAAAGACCTGGATGTCAGACCAGAAACAATCAAATACTTAGAGGAAAACATTGGTAAAACAGTTATCCACCTACACATCAAGGACATCTTTGACGAATCAAACTTAATAGCAAGGAAGACTAAAGCAGAAACAAACCAATGGACTACATCAAATTTAAAAGCTTCTGCACATCCAACGAAACTATTAAACAAACAGAGAGACCCCTCACAGAATGGGGGATCTTCACATGCCATACATCAGACAAGAAACTAATCACCAAAATATATAAAGAGCACAGCAAACTTAGCACCAAAAAAGCAAGTGACCCCATCCAAAAATGGGCAGAGGATATGAACAAAACATTCACTACAGAGGAGATCCAAAAGGCTAACAAACATATGAAAAACTGTTCCTTGGGAGTCGGGCTGTAGCTCAGCTGATTAAGCACAGGTGGCGAAAAACTGCTCCAGGTCACTGATTGTCAGAGAAATGCAAATTAAGACAACACTAAGATACCACCTCACTCCTGTAAGAATGGCATACATCAAAAAGGACAGCAGCAACAAATGCTGGAGAGGTTGTGGGGACAGAGGAACCCTTTTACATTGCTGGTGGGAATGTAAATTGGTACAGCCTCTGGAGAACAGTCTGGAAAACTCTCAGAAGGCTGGACATGAACCTTCCATATGATCCAGTAATTCCTCTCCTGGGATTATACCCCAAGAACTCCATAACACCCAACCAAAAAGAGGTGTGTACTCCTATGTTCATAGCAGCACAATTCATAATAGCTAAAACCTGAAAGCAACCCTGGTGCCCAACAACAGATGAGTGGCTGAGAAAGCTGTGGTATATATACACAATGGAATACTATGCAGCTATCAAGAACAATGAACCCACCTTCTCTGACCCATCTTGGACAAAGCTAGAAGGAATTATGTTAAATGAGCTAAGTCAGAAAGATAAAGATGAGTATGGGATGATCCCACTCATCAACAGAAGTTGACTAAGAAGATCTGAAAGGGAAACTAAAATCAGGACCTGACCAAATTGTAAGTAGGGCACCAAAGTAAAAACCCTGTGGCGAGGGGTAGACATGCAGCTTCCTGGGCCAGTGGGGGGTGGGAGTGAGTGGGAGGGATGGGTCACAGTCTTTTTGTGGTGGGAATGGTGTTTATGTACACTCCTAGTAAAATGTAGTCATATAAATCACTAGTTAATTAATATGAGAGGGGGAAAATTAATTGTACGTCTCAAAGTTTTTCAAAACACAAACTGAATCTTTTCAATATATAATTGCTGTGTAATTGATATGCAGACTCTCTCAAAAGTCTAGACCAAGTAGATCGGAAACAATAGCACAGCTATATACAAGTACTGGGTACTGTACAGCAAACCCTAACAGAAGAACTTTTCAAAGTTAACCCAGTTACCAAATAATGTGATGATAACATTAACTACCGATTGTCTTTTTGAACCCTAAGACAGCAGGAACCTCACATCTCCACTATAGAGCCTCTACTTCCCCATTCCTGGAACCATTGGATAGGGCCCACATTCCCGTATGCCTCTTCCAATCCATATCAAATAATATTGCATTTGCCGATCACAACCTAACGAACACTACGATTGCCACCTCAAAATGCTTTACTTCAGACTGTGTCCAGAGACTTCACATGTGGAATGACATTCCTTCAGCTTCATTACTCGATTGAGACCTCTCCTTTCATAGTATACTCTAATTCCATCTCAGGTGGTTCACTTTCTAACAAAATCCCAAAACCTAGATATACACCAGTTTCTGTGAGAGAGAGCATATGTTCACACGAATCCATAAACTACTTCAAAATATATACCTGAATGCAGAAGTACACTAGAGTTTGCAGTGAGTACCTCTCTAACACTTCCTCTCCACTATTCCAAGCTTTGGGTCCATGATTTCTCAACAATTTGGCTTCGTATGTTAACTCTCGTTTCAGTCACCAGGTTCCAGATGTCATCAGGATGCCGGCCAGGCTTCCCTAGACTGAAGACCCCACCAATGTGGCCTGGACCTCTGCTTCCCCAGAGACCCACCCTACTAGGGAAAGAGAGAGGCAGACTGGGAGTATGGACTGACCAGTCAACGCCCATGTTCAGCGGGGAAGCAATTACAGAAGCCAGACCTTCTACCTTCTGCAACCCTCAATAACCCTGGGTCCATGCTCCCAGAGGCATAGAGAATGGGAAAGCTATCGGGGGAGGGGGTGGGATATGGAGATTGGGTGGTGGGAATTTTGTGGAATTGTACTCCTCCTACCCTATGGTTTTGTTAATTAGTCCTTTCTTAAATAAAAAAAAGAAAGAAAGAAAGAAAGAAAGAAAGAAAGAAAGAAAGAAAAAAAAGGAAACAAACTTTTATGCTGAGGCATCAGAAGTCCCAGGTTCAATTTTCAGTCTCCATCATCATAAGGCCAGAGCTGAGCATCTTGAAATATTACTTCTTTGTCCTTACTTTTGGAAATGGTTACAGTTATGTGTCTTGGTGTTAGCTTTTTGGGGTTCAGTAGTTTTGGTTTCCATTCAGGTTCCTTTTTATCTATATTTTGGCCATTGCCAAGATGTGGAAAGTTTTTGCAATAATTTATTGGAATGTTCTCTGTGCTCCTCTCTCTTTCTCTTCATCCTCAGGCACCCCAATGATTTTCAGACTTTCCTTTTGATAGAGTTTTCTATTTCACAGAGAATTGCTTCATTTTTTTCATAAACTCATTTGTTTGGTTTTTTAAAAGTTTTTATTATCTTTATTTATTTATTGGATAGATACCATTAGAAATTGAGAGGGTAGGGGAGATAGAGAGGGAGAGAGACAGAGGGTCACCTGCAATACTGCTTCACCACTTGCAAAGCTTTCCTCTGCAGGTGATGACCAGATGCTCAAACCCAAGTCCTTGCCCATAGTAATATGTGTGCTCAACCACATATTACTACCCAGATGCACCACTACCCAGTCCTTAAACCTTTCTTCCTCAGCTGCTTTACACTCCAAGAGTGTGGTGGCTTTATATTCTAGTTCTGCTATTCTGTCTTCAATCTGGTTTCTTCTGGATGGGAAGCTCCTTATATAGTCTTTTATGATGTCAAGTGTTTCCTTTAATTCCAGGATTTCCTTTCTGAGTTCTCTTTGTGAAAATCTTAGCTCTTTGGTGAAGAGATAGATCTCTGGATTCCTTCATTTGCATTTATTTGTTATGGTTGGAGCTTTGAATAGCCTGAATAATTAGCTTTCAGAATTCAAACTCAGGTATATTTTCCAAATCCTTGTGGTTTTGAGCGTCTGTATTTTTTTTCCCATGGGTGTAGTTTCTGCGGTTCAACCTGTAGGTGGCACTGTGATTTTATTGTTTATAGTTGGTAGTGTGCTAGGGAGAGTCTGTTACTCAGGTCTGCGAGGTGTTTCCCAAAGCTGTTTCCCAAAGCTACTTTTCTAGCTCCAGATCCACTATTGCTATTATGGATGCTATTGTCCATGTCTCAGGACCCAGCTGTGTCTGCCTTTTTCAGACTGTATTCTGGCCTCTATCCACTCTGATCCGTGGGTTGGGTGTCCCCAGGCTGCTGCCCATAGCTCAGTGTCAGCACTTTAATGTAGCTCCATCTGCTTTTCCCCAGGTGCTGGTATAGCTTGGGATTTGAACTGCCTCTGGCCCATTGATGCTCTCCCCTGCCATTTTCCATGCACTAGATGCTCACATTTCATAGGTCGTGCTATGAGGTTCTGATTTTTTTTTTTTAACTGTTTTTTCCCCAGGTGCTATCTTTCAGTAATTACTCCTTGGCCATGCCCTTGGAAAAATGGTTATGTCATTTTTCTCTTCCAGGCTTATCTCACAACATGATTCCTTCAAGTTCCACCCAAGATGGCTTAAAGAAGGCTACTTCATCATTTTTAGTTGCTGAGTAGTATTCCAATGAAAAGAACTTTGGGGAAGGAAGACAGGGAGAAAGAATGGGGGGGTCTTTCAGGTCCAGGTACATGATGATGGAAAAGGACTTAAGCTGGAAGTGAGGGTGATTTAAAAAGCTGTTATAGTGAAGTGATTTAAAAAGCTATTATAGGGAAATGTATTCATGTGTATATTTGTCTCTATCCTAAAGAAAACAAAAATTGTATTCTCCTCATATGTAGATACCATCTAATATAGTAATAGATTTTATTTTGGCTGGTAGTGATATAGCATGCAGAGGACCCACGAGAATAAGTCAATAGGCATCAAAGTTATAGAATAAGTTAACATTTATTAGAGTAGACAAATTAAGGGAGGTGATGGGCATCCAGTAAAAGATCAACTTCCACCTGAGTAATGGAAAATATTCATAATATGCGTATATTTTTTAAGGCTAAAATATTTTGTAGCTAGATAAGAAAATCACTTTTTCCTGCTTTATCTTCTGCTTGGACATATGATTTTTTTCTATTAAACCCTTCATTATGGGTGTTTACAGGGTGGGGAAACTTCCCTATGAAAACAGTTATTTAGGTGGACAATAAGTCTCACTGCTTTGATAAGGTAGCCACTTTCAACTAAGTAAGGGGGGTTTGTTCAAGTGCAGTTTTATTAGTACCAAGTAACTGAGTTTTTGCTCAGCATTGCTTAGCTTTGCTTGTTTAGCTCACCAGTCTGGAAAATCCACACTTACAAACTTATGCCACAGTACAATCCATTTTTCTTGAATAGGTATATAGTCCCATTTTTGTGAACATAATGAAATCAGTAGATAAGAGTGAGGATTATTTACATGTACTCTATTTGATGGGCTGTATTTTGTATTGATATTTTCCTAGTCTGTGGAATTTGGGGTGTTGGTTGAAGGAAAAGGTACAATGGAAACCAAAATACTAACAGAAATAGGGAGAAAAGTGCCTGGAAGTTTCCAATACTCATTAGTATGCACTTTACATCACAAGAAGGCAGGAGAACAAAGAAGAAAAATACTATTGAATAAAATTTGCTCCTCCAATCTTCTCTGATAATGCCCTGGTTCATTTGTGGGATAGAAGCTAGTGAAATGATTGGAGTCTGTTTGTGAGTACTCTATGAATGAATTAATTGGATTTGATTTGAAATTTATTAATTATTTTTTCAATAAGGTTCCCAAAAATCAAGCAAGTAAATTGGTCTCTGTTGCCTACATGTCATTCTAGGATCACAGGAGGAGAGTTCTGTAATGGTCATATATGCCAACTTTATAAACCTATACAAACAGATACTCTTTCTTCTGGAGACATTGAGCTCATCCAGTCTGAAAGAAGAGTGAATCTCTTGAGAATTAAGTTTTCTATAAAGGGTTTATATTAAATGATACTTGATCGTTTTTAAGTGAAAGCATGTGAAATGTGCAGTGTGGGTATAATTATTTTGATTAGTGAACTCTAATGCAGACACCATCACATTTCCATTCCATAGTTAACATTTAACAGAATAGGCAGCCATAGATCATTAACAATAGGCTATAAGCAATCCTGGCATTTCCCAGGAAACCTATAATTAGGAAGCATGAATTGAGGTGAGGCATATATTTCCTTAAAATTGATGACTGTTCTATTCAGAGAAAATAAAGTATAGAATAGGCCATGATGAATGGTCATTACCTAAAGTATCCTGCTGAGAAACTAGTGTTGTGCTTTAGGAAATACTTCCAGGAGAGAAAAATAAGGAAGTTTTTTAGTATTGTAAAATATATAAAAATCACAAATTCTCATCCCCGTAGATAAAACAACTTACCAATATTGTAATGATACAAAATTCTGACTACTTAGACATTTAGTAAAGACACTGGAGGAGATATCTACCTTTATTTTGGTCAAAATGCATTTTCCATTCCACTTTGGAGAATTTTATTGTTTTCATTATTTAGCCTAAATAGAACAAATTATTTCTTTTCTCTACCCTTAGTAACTGTGGTGTAAATGCCTAGTTCAGGTTTTTCCAGATTTATGTTCTGTGTAAAAGTTAAACTATGAAGAAAACAATGCTAACAAGAAGAGACAAATAATTGACCAAAGCATGATCATTTGACCATGGTTTTTAGCATTTCATGTCAAATAGGTTCAGCAGGATAGAAGACTCTGGTGCCAAAACATTCTCTCCAGAGTATACCTTTGGCCTAAACTTGATTGTGTTTTTCTTTGCCTACATGTCCCTGGCTTCTGTATATTTTTCTCAATTCATTTATTCAGATTTTTATTTAGGAGTCATCTTGGTAAATAATCTATTTTATGTGAGTTTGAAGTTTAACTGGTACTAGTGGCCAAGAGTCATGAATGATGTGCAATCTTGTTAAAAAATAAAATAGTTAACTTTTTTTATTATCTTTACTTATTTATTGGATAGACACAGCCAGAAATATAGAGGGGAGGGGGTGATACAGAGGGAGAGAGACAAAGAGACACCTGTAGCACTATTTCACCACTCATGAAGCTTTCTCCCTACAGGTGGGGACCACAGGCTCGAACCTGGGTCCTTGTGTACTGTAATGTTTGCTCAATCAGGTGCACCACCAACCGGCCCCTAAAATAATTAACTTTGCAATAGCCCTTTCAGATAATATTTTTCATCTTTCCCTTTTCTAGAAATGTAGCGGGACTCTATGTCTTGAAGGACATACTTAAAATAGTACCTGGTGCTCTCTGCAACATTTCTGGCTAGTAGGTACTCACCCTTACTCTAATGCCTCCATTAACAGAAACTCACATCTCTTTGAGTTGATTATTCCATTGTGAGATAACTTTTGCTCTCCAGTTAGTTCTTTTAATTAGCCCTCTTTATCTTAAAGTCTTTGATAATTAATTTGGTAACTTCGTCTAATTTTGCCTAATAATCATATTGTAGTAAATATATATATATATATATATATATACATTTTGAAAATGTTTGGCTATCTATTCAATTACATTGAAGTTCACAAATATTAACTATATATATTTTAACTTTTAAAATATTTATTTATTTATTTATTTGTTCCCTTTTGTTGCCCTTATTGTTTTATTGTTGTAGTTATTGATGTCATCATTGTTGGATAGAACAGAGAGACATGGAGAGAGGAGGGGAAGACAGAGAGGGGAAGAGAAAGATAGACACCTGCAGACCTGCTTCATAGCCTGTGAAGCGACTTCCCTGCAGGTGGGGGCAGTGGCTCGCTTTGCGCCATGTGCACTTAACCTGCTGCGCTACCGCCCAACTGCCTTAAATATATTATTTAAAAGTGGATATGGTACAAATATGAGCTCCACAGGAAAGTGTTCACTATGATAGATTTGTTCTACCTCTTTCTCAAAGTAAGACCTGACTTTCTAAATGCCATATAATTTAGTCTTGTTAGTGCATTCTGATTGGAAAATGCTTTCAGATCACTTTGTCTCCCCCAACCTGCCTGATGTAGTATACTTATCTCAGTAATAAGTGTCAAAACATTTAGATCAATATACAAATTTCCTTTGGCAAATTGTTCATGTATAAAAACATTACATCAAATCTTTTCTAAAATGTAATAACGTACCAAAGTGTGTAAATGCAACATAAATAATTGAAAGTTCATTTTAACCCCCATTAAATTTAACTTTTCCTCTGGCAGGGAAGATAGCATACAGGCTATGCAAAAATATTTTCATGCCTGAGGTTCTTAGTCCCATGTTCACTTCCCAGCACCACCATTAGCCAGAGCTGAAAAGTGATATATGCTTCCAATACCTCATTGTTTTTTCTGTATTTCTCTTTCCTTAAAATAAATAAGTAAATGTATTTTAATTAAAAAAAAAGAAAGTTCAAAAGCTCTCAAAGTAGCAGTCTCCCACTTGGTCTGAAACATGTAGTTAACCACTGCTTATTAGTAACAAGCATCTATTTTGCATCTAATACAATAAATAAAACCAGTAGAATTCTCTCATTTGCTTTTTTTCACAGACTGAATCCAAGAGATACATTTCTTGTTCATTATTTCCACATATCAAAATCATGTAGGTGGAGAAAAAAGACACTTGCTTATGTAAACTTTGGAATTTATATCAGGAATGAAGTAATAAAAATATTTTCTCTTAAAAAAAAGTCGTATAAATAACTATATGCCACCAAGCTAGAGAATCTGGAAGAAATGGAACAATTCCTAGAAACATATATGCTTCCTAAACTGAACCAAGAAGAACTACAAAATCTAAATGCACCAATCACAGACAAAGAAATTGAAACCATTATTAAGAATCTCCCCAACAACAAAAGTCCTGGACCAGATGGCTTTACAAACGAATTCTACGAAACAGTTAATACCCATACTTCTTAAGCTATTCCATAAGATTGAAGAAACAGGAATACTCCCCTCTACCTTCTATGAAGCCAACATCACCCTGATACCAAAAGCTGATAGGGACAGAACAAAAAAGGAAAACTACAGACCAATATCTTTGATGAACATAGATGCCAAAATATTAAACAAGATCTTGGCCAACCGGATACAGCAACATATCAAAAAGATTGTTCATCATGACTAAGTGGGATTCATCCCAGGAATGCAAGGCTGGTTCAACATCAGTAAGTCAATCAATGATTCACCACATCAATAAAAGCAAAGCCAAAAACCACATGATTATCTCAAAAGATGCAGAGAAAGCTTTTGACAAAATCCAACACCACTCATGCTCAAAACTCTACAAAAAATGGAAATATATGGGAAATTCCTCAAGATAGTGGAGTCTATATATAGCAAACCTACAGCCAACATCATACTCAATGGACAGAAGCTGAAAGCATTCCCCCTCAGATCGGGGACTAGACAGGGCTGCCCACTGTCACCGTTACTCTTCAACATAGTATTGGAAGTTCTTGCCATAGCAATCAGGCAAGAGAAAGAAATCAAAGGAATACAGATTGGAAAGGAAGAAGTCAAACTCTCACTATTTGCAGATGATATGATAGTATACATAGAAAAACCTAAAGAACCCAGCAGAAAACTACTGGAAGTCATTAGGCAATATAGTATCAGGCTACAAAATCAATGTACAAAAATCAGTGGCATTTCTTTATGCAAACACTAAATCTGAAGAAGAAGACATCCAGAAATCACTCTCATTTACTGTTTCAGCAAAATCAATCAAATACCTAGGAATAAAGTTGACCAAAGAAGTGAAAGACTTGAATGCTGAAAACTATGAGTCGCTACTCAAGGAAATAGAAACTGATACCAAGAAATGGAAAAATATCCCATGCTCATGGATTGGAAGAATAAATATCATCAAAATTAATATTCTCCCCAGAGCCATATACAAATTTAATGCAATACCCATCAAAGTTCCACCAAGCTTCTTTAAGAGAATACAACAAACACTACAATCATTTATCTGGAACATGAAAACACCTAGATTTGCCAAAACCATCTTGAGGAAAAGACACAGAAATGGAGGCATCACACTCCCAGACCTTAAACTATATTATAAAGCCATCATCATCAAAACAGCATGGTACTGTGACAAAAATAGGCACACAGACCAGTGGAACAGAATTGAAAGCCCAGAAATAAATCCCCACACCTATGGACATCTAATCTTTGATAAGGGGGCCCAAAGGATTAAATGGAAAAAGGAGGCTCTCTTCAATAAATGGTGCTGGGAAAACTGGGTTGTAACATGCAGAAGAATGAAATTGAACCACTTTATCTCACCAGAAACAAAAATCAACTCCAAATGGATCAAAGACCTGGATGTTAGACCAGAAACAATCAAATACTTAGAGGAAAACATTGGTAAAACACTTTCCCACCTACACCTCAAGGACATGTTTGATGAATCAAACCCAATTGCAAGGAAGACTAAAGCAGAAACAAACCAATGGGACTACATCAAATTGAAAAGCTTCTGCGCATCCAAAGAAACTATTAAACAAAGAGACCCCTCACAGAATGGGAGAAGATCTTCACTTGCCATACATCAGACAAGAAACTAATCACCAAAATATATAAAGAGCACAGAAAACTTAGCCGCAAAAAAGCAAATGACCCCATCCAAAAATGGGCAGAGGTTATGAACAAAACATTCACTACAGAGGAGATCCAAAAGGCTAACAAACATATGAAAAACTGCTCTAGGTACTGATTGTCATAGAAATGCAAATTAAGACAACACTAAGATACCACCTCACTCCTGTAAGAATGGCATACATCAAAAAGGACAGCAACAACAAATGCTGGAGAGGCTGTGGGGACAGAGGAACCCTTTTACATTGCTGTTGGGAATGTATATTGGAACAGCCTCTGGAGAGCAGTCTGGAAAACTCTCAGAAGGCTAGACATGGACCTTCCATATGATCCAGTAATTCCTCTCCTGGGGTTATACCCCAAGGACTCCATAACACCCAACCAAAAAGAAGGGTGTACTCCTATGTTCATAGCAGGACAATTCATAATAGCTAAAACCTGGAAGCAACCCAGGTGCCCAACAACAGATGAGTGGCTGAGAAAGCTGTGGTATATATACACAATGGAATACTATGCAGCTATCAAGAACAATGAACCCACCTTCTCTGACCCATCTTGGACAGAGCTAGAAGGAATTATGTTAAGTGAACTAAGTCAGAAAGATAAAGATGAGTATGGGATGATCCCACTCATCAACAGAAGTTGACTAAGAAGATCTGAAAGGGAAACTAAAAGCAGGACCTGACCAAATTGTAAGTAGGGCACCAAAGTAAAAACCCTGTGGTGAGGGGCAGACATGCAGCTTCCTGGGCCTGTGGGGGGTGGGAGTGGGTGGGAGGGATGGGTCACAGTCTTTTTGTGGTGGGAATGGTGTTTATGTCCACTCCTAGCAAAATGTAGACATATAAATCAGTAGTTAATTAATATGAGGGGGAAAATCAATTCTATGTCTCAAAGTTTTTCAAAACACAAACTGAATCTTTTTAATATATAGGATGTGTATCTGATATGCAGACTCTCTTAAAGCCTAGACCAAGTAGATTAGAAGCATCCAATAGCACAGCTATATACAAGATACTGGATACTGTACAGCAAACCATAACAAAAGGACTTTTCAAAGTTAACCCAATTAACAAATAATGTGATGACAACATTAACTATCTATTGTCTTTTTGAACCCTAAGACAGCAGGAACCTCACATCTCCACTATAGAGCCCCTACTTCCCCCAGTCCTGGAACTCTTGGATAGGGCCCACTTTCCCCTATGCCTCTCCCAATCCATACCAAATAATATTGCATCCGCCGATCACAACCTAACCAACGCAACGATTGCCACCTCAACATGCTTCACCTCAGACTGTGTCCAGAGACTTCACGAGTGGAATGACAACCCTTCTTCAGCTTCATTACTCGGGTGAGATCTTTCCTTTTATAGTACACTCTAATTTCATCTCAGGTGGTTCACTTTCTAACAAAGTCCCATAACCTAGATATACACCAGTTTCTGTGAGAGAGAGCTTATGTTTACACGTATCCACAAACTACTGCAAAATATATACCTGAAAGCAGAAGTGCACTAGAGTTTGCAGTGAGTACCTCTCTAACACTTCCTCTCCACTATTCCAAGCTTTGGGCTCATGATTGCTCAACAGTTTGTTTGGCCTCGTATGTTAACTCTCTTTTCAATCACCAGGTTCCAGATGCCACCAGGATGCTGGCCAGGCTTCCCTGGATTGAAGACCCCACCAATGTGTCCTGGAGCTCAGCTTCCCCAGAGACCCACCCTACTAGGGAAAGAGAGAGGCAGACTGGGAGTATGGACCGACCAGTCAACTCCCATGTTCAGCGGTGAAGCAATTACAGAAGCCAGACCTTCTACCTTCTGCAACCCACAATGACCCTGGTTCCATGCTCCCAGAGGGCTAGAGAATGGGAAAGCTATCAGGGGAGGGGGTGTGTTATGGAGATTTGGTGGTGGGAATTGTGTGGAGTTGTACCCCTCCTACCCTATGGTTTTGTTAATTAATCCTTTCTTAAATTAAAAAAAAAAGTCTGGGCTGGGCAGTGGTGCACCCAGTAGAGCACATGTGTTACAATAATACCCAGGGGCCTAGGTTTAAGCCTGCATGGGGCAAGGTTCATGAGTGGTTAAGTAGTGCTGTTCTCTCCTTCTCTGTCTCCCTTTCCCCTCTCAATCTCTGTCTGTCTCTATCCAGTATATAATTTAATAAAATTTTTGTCAAGTATATTTCATTAAAACAATACCTTAAATTGCTGTTGTATTTATCACTATATGTTTTGTTGTGTCTGTTTTTATTAATCATAATTAAAGACAAAAGGATTTATAATGAAATAATACATTGATTTACAGTAAAGTGTAAATAATTTATTTTTAATCCATATATTTTATACTGTTCCATCAATGCAAATTAAGCAGCCCACAGTTTTAGGGTTTTTTAAAGTTTTTAAATATTTTCTTTCTTTATTAGATAGAGACTGACAGAAATTGAGAGAAGAGTAGGAAGAAGAGAAGGAGAAAGAAAGATGCATGGAGCATTGCTTCACCATTTCTGAAACTCTACCCTGCAGGTGGCTACAGAGAACTTGAACCCTGTTCCTTGCACATGATGACGTGTGCATTCAGAAGGGCTCTCCATCACTTGGACACCCATCAAATATTATTTCCTTGGAGCTTATTAGTTAATTTCTCACTAAGACTCACCCTATTCTCTGTACCATTACATATATCTACTTGAAGGAACATTATTGGCGATATAAGCATAGTATTGAAGATGTAATTTCCTTTTTTAAATCTTTATTTATTTATTGGATAGAGACAGCCATAAATCGAGAGGAAGGGGGAGGTAGATAGATAGATAGATAGATAGATAAATAGATAGATAGACGGATGGACAGACAGACAGACCTGCAGTCCTGTTTCACCACTCACAATGCTTTCCCCCTGCAGATGGGGTCCGGATGCTCGAACCCAGGTCCTTGCACTTTGTAACATGTGCACTCAACCAGATGTACCACCACCTGGCCCCTTGAAGATGTGATTTCAGAATGACCAGTTCTGCTGTCATGAGCTAGATAACACAACCATCTACCCACCAAGCAGATAAAGTGAATGTGTGAGATTTATAAAAGTGAAAGTTCAAATACATTTAACATCCCTTGCGGGGAAGAGTGGGGATTCATGAGAGAGGGAAAGAGCTACCAAGTGATACCATAGTACCACTCCACTATTTTTGAAGTTTCTTCTTTGGATGGTGCTCCAGTGTATACGTCAGAGACTTGAAGCTAATCCTTGCATAAGGTAAAAGTGTTCATGTGAACCAACTCCTGGCTCCCAACAGTTAGCATTTTTAAAGCACCACACTGTAGTAAGGCATCACTATTCATATCTGGAATATCCAAATTATCATGTTTTCCTTGTTAACTGCCTTTACTGTTCTTTTTAAAAAATATCTTTATTTATTTAATGGACAAAGACAGCCAAAAATCAGGAGAGAAAGGGGTGATAGAGAGGGAGACAGACAGAGAAACACCTGCAGCCCTACGTCACCATTCACAAAGCTTTCCCTCTGCAGTTGGGGACCAGGAGCTCGAACCCAGGTCCTTGAGCATTGTAACAGGTGTGCTCAACCAAGTGCAGCACCACCTGTCCCCAACTGTTCCTTTATTAACCTGATCACATCTTTTTAGGGTGTCTCCCATGATGTCAGTGAAGGTTACTTTATGCACTCTTTTGGAAAATACACTCCTCTTTGCTTTACTGTTTATTACTATCGTTTTATAATGCATAATGGTTATCTCACAAATTGAAAATCCTGAGCAATGCGAGAACAGGAGTTGTTTTTGTTTTAGCTCACCATTCTATTCCTACACCTCCAACTGATTGGTGCTCAGTACACTCTGAGTATCTATTGTCAAGTGGATAACACCTTCACATACTTTCAGAAGAAACCAGTGTCATTTTACTACTTCTCTCCTATGGAGGGTGGGAGGAATCCCTTCTCTTGCCAAGGCAAATTCTTCCCCTGTACTTTGAATTATTTTTCCCCCAGTCTCCTCCAGTATCTCATTCCAACAGTCTTTGATATGGCATGTATCTGCAACTTTTTCTACTTTCCCTTCAGAATGAGCATGTAGTCAAGTTGTTTTTTCCTTCCAATTTAGCAAGTAGAATTTCCCAGATAGACTAAAAATTAAATATTTCCCAAACCACATGAATTACTTTATACATATATTTTTTTCATGTACTACAAAAAAATCCAGTTTTGTTATTTAACCACACTTTAGGTTACATTAGTGAACACCATAAACATAAAACTTATATTCCTCTTCCAAATGAGTCTAGCTACCAACTTGTCTATTTAAGAGCCAAATTTCTAGTTTCTTTAAACTACTGTATTTTTGATAATTTGTGAGTTTGAACATTTTTCCCATGTTTATTGCCCCTTTGAATCTCTTCTTTGGTGAATATTCTGTCCTTACCCTCTCCTCACCATAAAAGAACAAAAACAAGGAGCTAGGTAGTGGCGTACATGTTACAATGCTCAAGGACCTGGGTTTGAGACTCTGGTTCTCAACTGCAGGGGGAAAGCTTTGTGAGTAGTGAAGCAGGGCTGCAGGTGTCTCTCTTCTCTATCACCCTCTTCCCTCTCTATTTCTGGCTGTCTCTATCCAATAAATAAATAAAGACAGTAAAAAAATGAAACTTCTCTGGGGAAGCAGAGCTCCAGGGCACATTGGTGGGGTCTTCAGTCCAGGGAAGCCTGGCCGGCATCCTGATGGCATCTGGAACCTGGTGGCTAAAAAGAGAGTTAAGATACACAAACAAATTGTTGAGCAATCATGGACCCAAAGGTTGGAATAGTGGAGAGGAAGTGTTAGGGGGGTACTCACTGCAAACTCTAGTGTACTTCTGCTTTCAGGTATATATTTTGCAGTAGTTTATGGATACATGTGAACATATGCTCTCTCTCACAGAACCTGGTGTATATCTAGGTTTTGGGACATTGTTAGAAAGTGATCCACCTGGGATGGAATTCGAGAATACTATGAAAAGAAAGGTCTCACCTGAGTAATGAAGCTGAAGGGTTGTCATTCCACACCCGAAGTCCCCATACTACTAGGGAAAGAGAGAGGCAGGCTGGGAGTATGAACCGACCAGTCAACGTCCATGTTCAGCGGGGAAGCAATTACAGAAGCCAGACCTTCTACCTTCTGCAACCCTCAATGACCCTGGGTCCATGCTCCCAGAGGGATAGAGAATGGGAAAGCTATCGGGGGGGGGGGGTATTGGATATGGAGATTGGGTGGTGGGAATTGTGTGGAGTTGTACCCCTCCTACCCTATGGTTTTGTTAATTTATCCTTTCTTAAATTAAAAAAAAATTTTAAAAATGAAACTTCTAAAAAAAAAAGAAACACAGTTTTCCATTGCTACACTTATAATTATTCTACCTTTCTTTTGACATCTTTCTGTCCACATTCTATATCAAACTGCTAGTCTGTAAGAGGTTAGTTTTCAGTCTTATTGTTTTTTTTTTTTTTTTACCCTTTTCCACTTATTAATTACCTAACATGTCTTTCCTGGTTCTCCATAAAAGTGTTTCCTTGTTTGAAAATCAATTTCTTTCTCTATTTTTATTTCACTTTAGTGTTCCTTATTGTTCAGTTTGAAGCTATTTCCTGAGTGATCAAGCTTAATCTTTTAGGTTAAACTAGTACATACAAGCCTTGCCATTTATTCCAATGGTCGCCTTTGATTTCAAAAGCTCTATGTCCATTAATTTGCTGCTTTATCTTCCATTCAGTTATTCTATAGATCATTTACAAAAGAAATCCATTCTAAATCTTATTCACAAATTTTGTTTTTCTTATTTTCATTCTCTCAAGGAAAAATCACTTTAATCTCAGATCTGTGAATCCTTGGTTTTCACTCCTGCTCTGTTTACTTACATCCCTGATTTGCTTTCTACCAGTCATCAAGTAGCTTTCCTTTCATGTTTAAAATTCTTTTTTTTTTTTTTTTGCCACCATGGTTATCACTGGGGCTTGATGTCTGCATGGCTTCATCTTTTCCCATATCTTATTATTATTTTTCATAGAGTGGGAAAGATAGATAGAAAGATAGGAAGAAAGATAGAGAGAGAGAGACAGAGAACAGGAAAGATACCTGCAGCATTACTCCACCAGTTAAAAAGTTTCCCCTTCTAGGTGAGAACATGGTAACATGTGTATCCCATTGGTTGAGCCTCCACCTGGTCTATTTAAACTTCCTTATCTTCTATATTGTTTCCTTCATATTCACTGATAAAACTTTTTTGTTGTTTGTTTCATTTTTGTCTTCTCTTACTGGAATACCTTTTTAAGTTGTTTACCTTATAAATTATTACTAAGCCCCCCCCACACCTCCACACACACCCAGAACCAGAGAGGTGAGGAGAATGAGAGGCACCATAGCACGGGAGTTTCCCCTAATGTCATATCATCTCCCATATAGTGTCAAGGCTTGAATCTAGGCCACACACACTTCATCCTATCTCATGAGCTATCTCTCTGACCTAAATCCAGTTTTCTAATTTCTGCCAACATGATTTTACTTATATGCAAATGAGATCATACTATTATAGTGCAACATTCCTTACTGCATCACTAAACTGAACTGTTAGCCTCCTCAAGATGTTATTGAAGATCTTTTTTTTTATTCATAAGCCATTCTTATTTCTCCTTTCTTATGAAGGCTCCCTATATTTCACACTCTGTATTTCAGTATATCATACTACTTCAACTTTCCTAATCAACCTGTGTACTCCCAACTTTAGGGTTTGGTACTTGACTCCCATATGTCCATTAAGTCCTCATTGATCTCCCCTGTGTAGATATGGTGTTCATTCTTCATCCTTTGATGAAAAAATCCAGAGAGAAAATGAGTAAGTTTTTCCAAAGGTAACATCCACATGTAAATGTTCAACTATATGCACTTTTTTTTTCTCATCATCGCTCTTCACCCTCTACCCTCCCACACACATCTTGCATCTTTGTCACATTTACCTCAGACTAGTGGAAATACTGAGATCTGGGTGCCTTCGGATTTGTAATCCTCTGAGTCCTAAGCTCTTCATCAAGGCCTCAAAAGGTTTAGCGGAGAATATGAATTCTCATATTCTACTCTCTCTGTTACTAGTACTCTCGTGTTCAAACTGATAGGGCCCATAGGTCTTTAGCTTTGTACTCTTGTCTGACTCCCATCTATGCTTTTAGCTCTACTAGTCTTTTGTTAATAACCTGCTTTTGTATGAACCCTTGATGTAGATTCTGTTTTTTGAGAATCTTATATGTTATTCAACTTCATTGAAAGTACTTTTAGGGGGCCAGGAGGTAGCTCAGCTGGTTAAGCACACATGGTACAAACAGCTCAAAGATCCCTGTTCAAGTCCCTGGCTCCCCACCTGCGGTAGGGGGTGGGGGGTGTCATTTCACTAGCAGTGAAGCAGGTCTGTAGGTGTCTATCTTTCCCCCCTTCTTTCTGTCTTCCCCTCCTTTCTCTATTTCTCTCTGTCCTATCCAACAACAATAGCGAGAGCAACAATGCAGGCACAGAGCTCCAATGATAACCCTGGAGGCAATAAAAAAAGAAAAGAAAGTACTTTTGAACTTTGTTCATGCTTTTACTACATGCTGTTGATCTAAGTTGTCAGTCAAGTCCTAAATTATTTCTTGTTAAAGCAGGCACAGGTGGAGAATGTGCTCAAACGGCCTTAGTGACCCTCTCCTCCAATTGCTTTGTTTTATTGATGAGGGACTGAGCAGCAGAGGTGTGGGCACGTGCTCAGCTCAAGGTCACAGCCTTTATAAGTACAGACTAACGACCAAGACCAGAATCCTGATATTCCTGACACCCAAACTTATGCATTACATCAGGAAGTTTTCATAAATTTAAATTGGGTGATTTAAAAAGAATGAAAAGAAGTCAAACATTACTAAAGTAAAACAAATTTATCTGCAGATGAAAATAATTCAAAGGGGTATTAAGCTGTAACCTGAGGTGCAACTGAACTGACAACAACTTAATGTCCTTTACTTTGTTTTACTTTGCAGTTTTACATGAATGCCCTTTCCTCTAATGTCTACTTCAGAGAAAAGACATCAGCTAAGTAAGTAGTTTTAGGATGGGTTATATGTGTGTGAATTTACCACATAGCACTGAGCTAAATAAACTGTCTTAAAAATAAAAATTTATGAAATTACTACTGAAAGTCACACCATATCTATTTCACAGATTGTGATGAGTAATAGCTTCATATGTCTTACTTAAGATGACTCAAAGTGCCTTAAATGTATTGTGCTAGTGATTTATATTCCCAGATAAGACATAAACACATAATTTTTTGTAGCTGCTATTATTCAAAATAATGGACTCAACATAGGGTGGAAGTGATTTATTAGACTTTTATTTGCCTCCAGGGTTATCACTGGGGCTTTGTGCCTGCACTATGAATCCACTGCTCCTGGTGGCCATTTTTTCCATTTTATTGGATAGAATAGAGATATTGAGAAGGGAGGGGAGGATAGAGAGGGAGCGAGAAAGATAGATACCAGCAGACCGACTTAATTGCTTGTGAAGTGTCCCCCCACCCCCAGCAGCTGAGAAGCAGGGGCTTGAACTGGGGTCCTTGTGCTTCCTACTATGTGCACTTAACTGGGTGTACCACTGCTTGGCACCCTCATTAGACATTTTTAAAATATTTATTATTATTACTTTTAGATAGAGACAATAGAGACAAAGAGGTAGAGAGGGAGTGAAGAAGATCACAAACCTGAAGTTTCCTCAATGCTAGACATAAACCTGGATGCATATATGGCAAATAGGCATTTTTCTTTTTTAATTTTGATAATGAAGGTAACATACAACTCTAAATTCTCTATTTAGTTGAAAGATTCTGGTACCAGAGATAACATATTATCATGATTTTACTAAAATTAACTTAAGCAAAGTTTTACATATCAAAATAAAAAAAAAGTCTTTGTGTGTGTATGTATGTGTAAAAGCATGTGTTAACAAATACACTCAAAGGTATATGAAACTTTATGGGACATGGCAGGTTTTCATAACATTAATGTCATTATAACTATAGGGTTAGAGAGCTATTATAGTTTTTTTATCTCAAAGGGAGAACATAATTCAAAATTTGAATGTACATTCTGATGTTCATTCTGATTATTTCAAATTATTTTTAACAGATTAAAGCTACACACTGAAATGTTTTCCATTCATTAGAATGAGCAGAGGTTTAGCTCTCATCCTAACTTTTACACCATGAAGAAATGTCCTAAATATCAGTTCATAGAAATGATGCTTGAGTACTTTCAGGGATCAAGAACTGCAATTTATCGTTTTAAGCAACTAATATGGTTTAGAAGTATTTTTCAAATATTTTATTTAGTTCATGTATTTGCAAGTAACCAGTAAGTTATTACAAGTAGGCAGTACATAGAGAGTTAGAATTTTGTAACTGGATGTTATATAGTTTTATACAATTTTTTGTTTGTTTTGGGTTTTTTTGTAGGTAAAATCATTTACACCTGTGCAGACAAAACTGTATTCTAACCTCTGCTATTTTTTAAACTGTATATTTTATAAAACAGATAATCTCAGTATATTTTAATAGGTAGACAACTCTTCTACACAAATAGAAATTTTATTATCCTATTCTGAAACCTTAATATCGATAAAATATGGTTTAGAAAAAACTTTTCTGTACTTATATGAATTCTGCTTTTATAAATTTCAAACCGTTGACAAAATTCTGCCCTCTGGTGGCATATGGAATTAGTGAAGTTCTTTTCTGTCTTTTTTTTTCCATAAAATTCTTTTTCAGATACTTGAAAACAGAAAAATATGTGTCAGTCCCTTGTGTTTTTTTTTTAAACAAAGTTGAAGCTTTTCTAGTTATTTAAGCACTTTCCATCTCATATAGTATTTATTTTTTATAGCCCCACAGTATAGTCTAACTGGTGAAATCCTCTTTTAAGTTTGGTATTTATTTGAGAAAACTCTATTTTATTGTTCCTGATTTATTCATTCAACAAATATTATTTAGTATTTTTTAAAAGTTTTTATTTATTATAGTACGCTGTTATTGTTCCACAATTTGTTTATTATTGCCACCAGGGTTATTGCTGTTTCTATTTTATTGGAAAGGACTGAGAGAAATTGAGAGAGAAGGGGGGAGGGAGAGAGAAAGATAAATACCTGCAGACTTTCATCGCCGCTTGTGATGTGTCCTCCCTGCAGGTGGGGAGAGATAGCAGGCACCTGGGTTCTTATGCATGGTAATATGTGTACTTAACCAGGAACATCACCATCAGACCCCACATTATTTTTAGCTTCTTAGCTGTGCCTAATTTATATATTAAACTAATTTTTGTTCAAAAATTCTAATTATATTGGTGAAGTAATTATATATATAGAACAGTTGTTGAAAAATGAGTACAGTGGTTCCCAGAAGATGGCGGACTGAGAAGCTGCTAGTGGCTTGAGCTCTGACCACGTCTCCTGGAAATGGTAGGATTTTCTGCCTTTAGTAGGCCAGTCAATAAGGGGTCCTAGCGGTGACACCAAGGAGGTGACTATAACTTAATTTGGGTTAAGAATTAGAGTAGGAAAAAAGGGGAAATATTTTTTTTCCTTTTAATTTTTAAGCATACCTTCTCACCTTTGCCCCCCCCCCCCATTAACCAGTCCCTGGGGACTAGCTCCTAGCAGGATCCCCTGCTAGGAGCTCCTTTTCTTTACCAAATTCCTGTCCCACCAGGGAGTATCATTAATTCTAAGTCTATACCCTTCTGAAACCTCTGGCCTTTTTTCTTTCTAAGTAGCCAACCCCCCCCACCTCACCCCACATAGCTAATTAAATAATTAAAAATAAATAAATTTTAAAAACCCTTTCCTTTCACTGCTCTTTTATGACTGTTCTTTTCTTATCTTTTTCTTTTTTCTCTCTTTTTTTTTCTTTTTCTCATTCTTGTCATCCTTTCTTCCTTAATCCTACAGCTTCCAAAGCCACAGCCCCCAGCCCCTACAACACCAAACAGTGTGCTTTTTTGAATTCACTGATACACATTTGGGAATTATTTTGGGGAAGAATTCTCACTCAGTGTGGACTCTCACTGCGAGTGAGAGTCCCTTCCTCCTTTAGCCACCCCTAGAATATACAGTGGATAGTAGATTTGCATAACTGTCTATTTCAGCTATCCTTCTCTAGTCCTGAGGTTTTTTTTTTTCCTCATTCTTAACAATCAGCTGCCTCTGATCACAAGGTTTGAGGTAATCTGGGACAGGGTTTTTATTTTATTTTATTTTTACCCTGCTCTCTTTTACTATTAATATTATATAAAGGCATATATCTTCCCCCTTTAGGTTGATCAGAATTAACTCTTAGCATATATTCCAGTGCTAGGGTAGTGGGCATCTTATCTATTGTGGGAGGAACTTGTCTCCTTAATCCTACCTCCTCTACAGACTCTCCCCTCCCTCCCCCTCCTACCTAATCAAAAAAATTAAATTAAATTAAATTAAATTAAAATTAAGTAATAAAAAACCTTTCCTTTCACTGCTCTTTAATTATAGCTCTTTTTCTTATCTTTTCCCTTTTCTCTCTCTTATCCCTTATTTCTTTTTTTTTTTTTATCTTGTCATACACTTCTTCCTTCTTTGCCTTTCTGAATTTGTGAATTATTTTGGGGAAGAAATCTGACTCAGAGTGGACTCTCTATATGTGTATCTCTGCTCTACTTCCCTTTCCCCTCTTGTTACCCCTAGAATATACAGTGGATAGTAGATTTGCATAACTGTCTATTCTTGCTATCCCTTCTTTCTTTTCTCTATCTTCTTCACTGGGATTTGGTTACTATTTTTTCACGGACTGGAGAAATTGTTTGGCTAACTGGTAATGATTAAACTGCTTCAATACTTGATTCAGTTGCTACTGTAATTCCTGAGGTTGGTGAGTGCAATTGTCATAAAGGTATTTAGTACAGTGTTGCTTGTGCTCAAGACACAACAACTGAGGAACAACAGAGCATATAAAAAAAGAAACACATAAATCAAAAAAATGGGTAGATCAAAAACAAATAAAACTGCTACTCCGATGAATGAAGACAAGAGCTCACAAGAAATTACAAATCAGCCAGAAGTAACCATATATAAGAAAAGTATGCAAGCAATAATAAACTTCTAAATCACAGAAATGAAAACAACATTGGAGGAAAGGAATGGCAGTATTAGGGAAACAACAGTTGAGACCCCCAAGGAAAATACTGATTATCTTGAGGCAATTAGAGAACTGAAAGCTGAAATAGCTGTAATGAAGAAAGAAACTGAGACAAGGGAAAGCAGACTAACAGAAGCAGAAAACAGAATTAGTCAGACAGAGGATGAGTTAGAGAAAATGAAGAAAGAGGTGAACGAGCTTAAAAAGAGATTGAGAGACACTGAAAACAACAAAAGAGACATATGGGACAATCTCAAAAGAAGTAACATTCATATAATTGGCCTGCCAGAGGAAGAAAGAGAGGAAGGGGAAGCAAACATCCTAGAGGAAATAACAGAAGAAAACTTCCCAGACATGAATAACAGAAAGGTTATCAAGATTCAAGAGGCCCAGAGAGTACCAAATACAATCAACCCAGACCTGAAGACACCAAGACAAGTCATAGTCACAATGAGAAGGAGTAAGGATAAAGAAAGGATCCTAAAGGCTGCAAGAGAGAAACAAAAAGTCACATACAAGAGAAAACCCATAAGATAATCTGCAGACTTCTCCACTCAAACTTTAAAGCCAGAAGGGAATGGCAAGATATCTATGGAACCCTGAATGAAAAAGGGTTTCAACCAAGGATAATATATCCTACTAGACTTTCATTCAAACTAGATGGAGGGATCAAAACCTTCTTAGACAAACAACAGTTAAAGGAGGCAACCATCACCAAACCGGCCCTGAAAGAGGTTCTAAAAGACATCTTATAACAAGACCATCACTATAATACTTGCAATATATCAGAGCAAACAAAATTTATTTTGAACAATGGAACTACAATACATTAAATCCATAATATCAATAAACGTCAATGGCTAAAAGTCACCCATCAAAAGGAACAGGGTTGAAGGATGGATCAGAAAACGTAACCCAACCATATGCTGCTTGCAAGAATCCCATCTGCCACAGCAAGATAAACAAAGACTTAAAGTGAAAGGATGGAAAACTATCATACAGGCTAACAGACCACATAAAAGGGAAGGAACAGCCATTCTCATCTCAGACACATAGATTTTAGATTAAATAAAGTAATAAAAGATAGGCATGGACATTACATAATGATTAGAGGATCAATCATCCAAGAAGACTTAACAATTATTAACATCTATGCACCCAATGAGGGACCATCTAAATACATTAAGCACCTACTGAAAGAATTTCAAAAATACATCAATAGTAATACAATAATAGTGGAAGACTTCAATACCCCACTATCACACTTAGACAAATCAACAAAGCAGAGAACCAATAAAGATACCAGAGAATTGAATGAAGAGATTGACAGACTAGACCTCTTGGACATTTTCAGAGTCCTTCACCCCAAAAAACTGGAATACACCTTCTTTTTAAATCCACATAACACATGCTCAAGGATAGACCACATGTTAGGCCACAAAGACAGCATCAATAAATTCAAGAGCATCGAAATCATCCCAAGTATCTTCTCAGACCACAGTGGAGAAAAACTAACATTTAACAACAAACAGAAAATTATTAAAAGCCACAGAATTAGGAAACTAAACAACACTCTCCATAAGAACCACTGGGTCAGAGATTCACTCAAACAGGAAATTCAAATGTTCCTGGAAACTAATGAAAATGAAGACACAACCTATCAAAATATTTGGGACACAGCTAAAGCAGTACTGAGAGGGAAACTTATAGCTATACAATCACATATTAAACACCAAGATGAAGCTCAAATGAACGACCTTACTGCACAGCTCAAGGACTTAGAGGAATAGGAACAAAGGAACCCTAAAGCAACCAGAAGGACAGAAATCACTAAAGTTAGAGCAGAAATAAAAAACATGGAAAATAAAAGAACCATACAAAAGATCAATGAAGCCAAATGTTGGTTCTTTGAAAGATTAAACAAAATTGACAAACCCTAGCCAGACTCACCAAACAAAAAAGAGAGAAGACTCAAATTAATAGAATTGTAAACGATGGAGGAGATATCACAACTGACACCACAGAAATCCAGAGAATACTGCAAAAATTCAATGAAGAACTATACGCCACCAAGCTAGAGAATCTGGAAGAAATGGAACAATTCCTAGAAGCATATGCCCTTCCAAAACTGAACCAAGAAGAACTACAAAATTTAAATGCACCAAACACAGACAAAGAAATTGATACCATTTTTAAGAATCTCCCCAACAACAACAGTCCTGGACCAGAAGGCTTCACAAACGAATTCTACAAAACTTTCAGGAAACAGTTAGTACCCATACTTCTTAAGCTTTTCCATAAGATTGAAGAAACAGGAATACTCCCTTCCACCTTCTATGAAGCCAACATCACCCTGATACCAAAAGCTGATAGGGACAGAACAAAAAAGGAAAACTATAGACCAATATCTTTGATGAACATAGATGCCAAAATATTAAACAAGATCTTGGCCAACCGGATACAGCAACTTATCAAAAAGATTGTTCAACATGAACAAGTGGGATTCATCCCAGGAATGCAAGGCTGGTTCAACATCCTTAAGTCAATCAATGTCATTCACCACATCAATAAAAGCAAAGCCAGAACCACAAGATTATCTCAATAGATGCAGAGGGCCTTTGACAAAATCGAACACTCATTCATACTCAAAACCCTAAAAAAATGGGAATAGATGGGAAATTCCTCAAGATAGTGGAGTCTATATATAGCAAACCTACAGCCAACATCATACTCAATGGACAGAAGCTGAAAGCATTCCCCCTCAGATCGGGGACTAGACAGGGCTGTCCACTGTCACCGTTACTCTTCAACGTAGTATTGGAAGATCTTGCCATAGCAATCAGGCAAGAGAAAGAAATCAAAGGAATACAGATTGGAAGGGAAGAAGTCAAGCTCTCACTATTTGCAGATGATATGATAGTATACATAGAAAAACCTAAAGAATCCAGCAGAAAACTACTGGAAGTTATTAGGCAATATAGCAAGGTATCAGGCTACAAAATCAATGTACAAAAATCAGTGGCATTTCTTTATGCAAACACTAAATCTGAAGAAGAAGACATCCAGAAATCACTATAATTTACTGTTTCAGCAAAATCAATCAAATACCTAGGAATAAAGTTGACCAAAGAAGTGAAAGACTTGTATGCTGAAAACTATGAGTCGCTACTCAAGGAAATAGAAACTGATACCAAGAAATGGAAAGATATCCCATGTTCATGGATTGGAAGAATAAATATCATCAAAATTAATATTCTCCCCAAAGCCATATACAAATTTAATGCAATACCCATCAAAGTTCCACCATGCTTCTTTAAGAGAATAGAACAAACACTACAGCCATTTCTCTGGAACCTGAAAACACCTAGAATTTCCAAAACCAATTGAGGAAAAGAAACAGAAATGGAGGCATCACACTCCCAGACCTTAAACTATATTATAAAGCCATAATCATCAAAACAGCATTACTGGAACAAAAATAGGCACACAGACCAGTGGAACAGAATTGAAAGCCCAGAAATAAATCCCCACACCTATGGACATCTAATCTTTGATAAGGGGGCTCAAAGGATTAAATGGAAAAAGGAGGCTTTCTTCAATAAATTGTACTGGGAAGACTAGGTTGTAACATGCAGAAGAATGAAATTGAAACACTTTATCTCACCAGAAACAAAAATCAACTCCAAATGGATCAAAGACCTAGATGTCAGACCAGAAACAATCAAATACTTAGAGGAAGACATTGGTAAAACAGGTGTCCATCTACACATCAAGAACATCTTTGATGAATCAAGCCTAATTGCAAGGAAGACTAAAGCAGAAACAAACCAAGGGGACTACATCAAATTGAAAAGCTTCTGCACATCCAAAGAAACTATTAAACAAACAAAGAGACCCTTCACAGAATGGGAGAAGATCTTCACATGCCATACATCAGACAAGAAACTAATCACCAAAATATATAAAGAGCTCAGCAAACTTAGCACCAAAAAAGCAAATGACCCCATCTAAAAATGGGCAGAGGATATGAACAAAACATTTACTACAGAGGAGATCCAAAAGGCTAACAAACATATGAAAAACTGCTCCATGGGAGTCGGGCTGTAGCTCAGCCGGTTAAGTGCAGGTGGCGAAAAAGTGCTCCAGGTCACTGATTGTCAGAGAAATTCAAATTAAGACAACACTAAGATACCACCTCACTCCTGTAAGAATGGCATACATCAAAAAGGACAGCAGCAACAAATTCTGGAGAGGTTGTGGGGACAGAGGAACCCTTTTACATTGCTGGTGGGAATGTAAATTGGTACAGCCTCTGTGGAGAGCAGTCTGGAAAACTCTCACAAGGCTAGACATGGACCTTCCAGTAATTCCATGATGATCCAGTAATTCCTCTCCTGGGATTATACCCCAAGGACTCCATAACACCCAACCAAAAAGAGGTGTGTACTCCTATGTTCATAGCAGCACAATTCATAATAGCTAAAACCTGGAAGCAACCCTGGTGCCCAACAACAGATGAGTGGCTGAGAAAGCTGTGGTATATATACACAATGGAATACTATGCAGCTATCAAGAACAATGAACCCACCTTCTCTGACCCATCTTGGACAGAGCTAGAAGGAATTATGTTAAATGAGATAAGTCAGAAAGATAAAGATGAGTATGGAGTGACTCAACTCATCTTTATCTTTCTTTATCTTTAAGAAGATCTGAAAGGGAAACTAAAAGCAGGACCTGCCCAAATTCTAAGTAGGGCACCAAAGTAAAAACCCTGTGGTGAGGGGTAGACATGCAGCTTCCTGGGCCAGTGGGGGGTGGGAGTGGGTGGGAGGGATGGGTCACAGTCTTTTGGTGGTGGGAATGGTGTTTATGTCCACTCCTAGCAAAATGTAGACATATAAATCACTAGTTAATTAATATGAGAGGGGGAAAAATCAATTGTATGTCTCAAAGTTTTTCAACACACAAACTGAATCTTTTTAATATATAGGCTGTGTATTTTATATGGGGACTCTCTCAAAAGCCTAGACCAAGTAGATCAGAAGCATCCAATAGCACAGCTATATACAAGATACTGGGTACTATACAGCAAACCATAACAAAAGGGCTTTTCAAAGTTAAGCCAATTACCACATAATGTGATGATAACATTAACTATCAATTGTCTTTTTGAACCCTAAGACAGCAGGAACCTCACATCTCCACTTCTTCTTCTGCTAGCATTTGCCCTTCTTCTGTAGCCTGTCAACAGCGTCAGGTTGAGCCTGATGTAAAGTTTCGAGACCTCCTTTGAATCTGGAGAGGTGGCAGTCATTGACTATGTGGGTCATAGTCTTGTCTGTAGCCACAGGGGCAGTTCGGGTCGTCTCTGGCTCCCCAGCGATGGAACATAGGGGCGCACCGGCCATGGCCTGTTCGATAGCGATTGAGGAGGGCCCAATCATAATGTGCTAGGTCAAAGCCAGGTTGACGCTTGCAGGGGTCTGTGATGATGTGTTTGTTATTTACCTCATTTGACTGCCAACTCTGTTTCCAAGAGTCTGGAACAGAGAAGTTCAGTGTAGGTGTAGGGGACCAGATTGGATGACGAGAAGTCAAGCGTTGGACAATGTGGGCGAAGATATCCTCGTGTATTGGCAGGTCCGGTCGAGCGTAGACGTGGGAAATGAACTTAGATGATGCCGCATCCCGACGAATATCTGGCAGGGCGATGTTGCTAAGAACTGACAGCCATGGAACCGGGGTGGAACGGATGGTTCCAGAAATTATCCTCATGGAGGAATATAATTTGGAATCGACCAAGTGGACATGGGGGCTACGGAACCATACTGGGGCACAGTATTCTGCAGTGGAATAGCATAATGCCAGAGATGATGATCGTAGTGTGGAAGCGCTCGCGCCCCATGAGGAGCTGGCCAGTCTTGCAATGATGTTATTCCTCGCGCCCACCTTTGCTACAGTTTTTATGAGATGTTCATGAAATGACAGTGTGATCGAGAGTAACGCCAAGATACACTGGCTGGGCTTCATGCCGGATTTTGTATCATCGAGCTGCACATTAAGCTCACGCGAGGCCGAGGCATGGTGTAGATGGAAAACAGATGATACCGTTTTTGCAGTGTTAGGTATTAGTCGCCATTTTTTATAGTAATCAAATATCAGAGACATGTCTTTCGTGAGTGTTTCATCGAGGATGTCAAACTTGGATGCCTGAATTGCACATCTCCACTGTAGAGCCTCTACTTCCCCCAGTCCTGGAACCCTTGGATAGGGCCCACTTTCCCGTATGCCTCTCCCAATCCATATCAAATAATATTGCATCTGCCAATCACAACCTAACCAACGCAACGATTGCCACCTCAACATGCTTCACTTCAGACTGTGTCCAGAGACTTCACGTGTGGAATGACAACCCTTCAGCTTCATTACTCGGGTGAGACCTTTCCTTTCATAGTATACTCTAATTTCATCTCAGGCGGTTCACTTTCTAACAAAGTCCCAAAACCTAGATATACACCAGTTTCTGTGAGAGATAGCATATGTTCACACGTATCTATAAACTACTGCAAAATATATACCTGAAAGCAGAAGTACACTAGAGTTTGCAGTGAGTACCTCCCTAACACTTCCTCTCCACCATTCCAAGCTTTGGGCCCATGATTGCTCAACAATTTGTTTGGCTTTGTATGTTAACTCTCTTTTCAGTCACCAGGTTCCAGATGCCATCAGGATGCTGACCAGGCTTCCCTGGACTGAAGACCCCACCAATGTGTCCTGGAGCTCAGCTTCCCCAGAGACACACCCTACTAGGGAAAGAGAGAGGCAGACTGGGAGTATCGACCTACCAGTCAACGCCCATGTTCAGCAGGGAAGCAATTACAGAAGCCAGACCTTCTACCTTCTGCAACCCACAATGACCCTGGGTCCATGCTCCCAGAGGGATAGAGAATGGGAAAGCTATCCGGGGAGGGGGTGGGATATGGAGATTTGGTGGGAATTGTGTGGAGTTGTACCCCTCCTACCCTATGGTTTTGTTAATTAATCCTTTCTTAAAAAAAAAAAAAAGAAAAATGAGTAGTAATTTCTCAACTACCTTTGATGGGTGTCTGTATACCATTCTCACCCCCCAATATATATTCTTCTCTATCATCATGTACTGGGGCCCTAAATACCCTACTCACACTCTCTCTTCTCCAGAATCCTTTGCTCTGATACAGTATACCATAGTCAGTTCAATTTTTGCTTTGTGTGTTTCCTTTCTTTCTGAAGTTGCACCTATAAGTAAGTGCATCTGGCATGTATCCTCTTTTGGCTTATCTTACTTAAGATTATGCCTTAAAGTTCTAAGATGAAGCAAAAAATATTACTTCATCATATTTAACAACTGAGTAGTGGGGTCTGGGAGGTGAGATGGCACAGTGGATTAAGTACTGGACTCTGAAGTATGGGGTCCTGTATTAGATTTTCCAGCAGCACATGTACCAGAGTGATACCTAGTTCTTTCTTTCTCTCTCCTCCTATCCTTCTCATTAATTAATAAATAAAATATTTAATGAAACTGAGTAGTATTTTGATATATATATATATATATATATATATATATATATATATATATATAGGCAATTTGGGTTGACTGAGAAGGTTGGGGGAAAGTCTAAAAATTGCAGGCATAACAATCTGATCATCTGTTCCAGTGCATTGCCTTGCTTTTTATATAACAAAATGTCCTAGATTATCCTGACATTTTTTTATCCAAGCATAAAACCAAACATTCTTTAAGGAAGTCTTTCATTTTAAAAGGAAGGGTAGTTTGTATGCTAGATTTATTCTTTGATATACTCATTTCAAATTTAACATAACCACATCTTATTTTGAGCTCACTCTTTTTTTTCCCTTAACTGATTATTTTGGTTCCTAACATATACTACATCATCATCGTTACTATTATTATTTTCATTTACTGTTACATTTTTAATCAGAATACTGTTCAGCTCTGACTTGTAGTAGTACTCAGGACTTCTTTTTTTATTGTTTTAAAAAAAATTTTAAAATCTTTATTGATTTTGAATAGAGACAGAGAGAAATTGTGAGGGGGGGAATAGTGCAGAAGAGAGACAGAGAGACACCTGCAGCCCTTCTTCACCACTCATGAAGATTTCCCCTGCAGGGGGGGACCAGGGACTTGAACCCGGATGCTTGCGCACTGTAATGTGTGCACTTAACCAGGTGTGCCACCGCCTGGCCCCGTACCCAGGCCTCCTAAGCCTAAAATATAAAAGTTGTTTTTCCATAACTATTATGCTGTCTCTTCACCTGGATTGTACATTTTCATTACATTCAGTTATATTTAAAATATTGCAAGGTGTTGAAATATTTATTATTAACAATAGAGTTCTTGGTGGAACTTAAGATTTATTTACAGTTTGATTTTCCCTTAGCAATAACTCACCTGATAAGATGTTTGCCTGCCTTGTCATGCATATGGCAGGATTCAAGCCCCTTACATACCACATGGGGATCCTACAGCACTTGGGGCCATATCAGTGCTGTAGCACCTCTCACCTCTGCCTATCTCTCACTTTCTCTCAACCAGAAAGTCAAGCTAGTGTACCAGATACATACAAACATAACTTTTCATGGTTGAGTTTGAGGTCAGTTATCAACTTGTTTTTTTCAGCCTCGCTATGTTATCAATCTGATATACTCTTAGATTTATTCATCTTTATTTGGTTCCAACACTTCAGGCTGAAGATATAGGGTATGATAGATAAAATTCTGCAGCTTGTCACTTTAGTTAATAACATAACACATCTTAGATATATCTGCATAACAATGCATAAAGAGTGTATTCATACCTACATATGGTTGGACAATATCTACTATGTGTGATTATTGTAATCTGATTGTTTAGCTTTCTGTTGTTGGGTATTTGGTTTGGTTTCCATCATTACTTTTCAATTACAGTGTCAGACTTTTTTCTTGCTATTTCAATCTGTGAAAGTTGTAGAATATATATAATTATGAGTCATTAGCATTTCTTTTTAATTAGAGCACTACTCAGCTCTGGCTTATATTGGTGCTAGGGATGGAACCTGGGACCTTTGGTGCCTCAGACATGAAAGACTTTGGATAAACATTGTGCTATCTCCACAATATTAGGATGTCTTTTAAAACAAAATATTTTATATACTACTCAATTTTTAGATCATTTTTGACAAATTCAAATCTCACGTGCCATAATAGGTAGAACCAGTGGTGTGTTTGTATTTTTATTTAATATGACACCAGCACTTTGTACATGGTAAGGTTTGTTCTCTACCAGGTGATCTTTTGGACCTACTTTCTCTCTCTCTCTCAATAAACAACAAGAAAAAAATTAAAATACTTGATTTGTAAATAGTCCAATCTGCTGATTTCCATATTGCTAATACTTCTACCCTGACAAATTTTGATCTAACAAAATTAAGTCACTGAAAGTGGAATCAGACATAAGCAAATTCCAAAACATCATTGGGTGCTGCAGGACTAAAGTGTATCTACTTCATTCATCCACTCTCCACCGTTCCCTATTGGGGTCTGAAAACTGATATGCATGAAAGACCTTAGGAGACTCCTTTTCTCATTCATGCTTCCTGTTCCATGATTCTCTCCTCCAGATAAACAATGGCAGGTGCCAGAGTACAGCTGAAGAGAGTGAATTTTATAGTTCATTAATTTCCCTATGACATCTTCTTGGGGTTGGGCTATGGTGCATCCGGTTAGGTGCACATATCAACATGCACAGGGACTAAGTTTCAAGCACCCGCTTCCCACCCTAAGGGGTCTTATTCATGAGTGGCAAAGCAGGTCTGCAGGTATCTCTCTTACTCTACTGCTATTTTCCCTCCCCTCTCAATTTGTTTCTGTCCTGTCAAATGAAAAAATAGAAAGGAAAAAAATGGCCACCTGTGTCTTTCTCTGTAATTACTTTCTTCTTTCCTTCCTTCAGGCTAAAGGATTAGATGATTTCTTGCTGTTTCTCATTGCATTATTTCTTGTAGATCCCATACTCTGTTAAAACTTTCAAATTGTTTTTTTTATTAGATAAGGAACAGTAAATCTAGTTTAATATAGAATTGATTTTATTAGCTTTGTTATTGTGCCTAATGAGAAAGTTCACTATGGAAGTGCCTACTTTGCCAAGTGTGTGACCACACCCTATAGAGCCCCCACACCTATAGCATTGGAGGAAGTTTTAGTGCCGCCTTTTTGTATTTGAAAAAGTTGGTCTGAATGGTGAAGCACTGAAGATGACCAAAAATGGGGGTGGAGTAGGGAGGTAGCAAAATGGTTACGCAAAAAGACTTTCATGCTCCATGCATCAAAGGTCCCAGGTTTAATCCCCAGCATCTCCATAAACCAGAATTGAACAGAGCTCTGGTTAAAACAACAACAAAGTCACGAGTCTGGTGGTAGCTCAGTGGGTTTAGGGCAGGTGGCGCCAAGCTCAAGGACCTGAGTAAGGATCCCGGTTGGAGCTCCTGGCTCCCCACCTGTAGGGGAGTCACTTCACAGGCAGTGAAGTAGGTCTGCAGGTGTCTCTCTTTCTCTCCCCCTCTCTGTCTTCTCCTCCTCTCTCCATTTCTCTCTGTCCTATCCAACAACTATGACATCAACACAACAATAATAACTACAACAAGAAAACAAGGGCAACAAAAGGGAATAAATAAATATTTAAAAAAATTAAAAAAACAACAAAGTAACAGTTATTACTATTGATGTTTTCTATATAATACTTACTTCACAGAAATTATAGAGTTAAAAAATTTTCTGTGAAAACAAGGTAGCTTTCTTGGGGCTGCATAAGAAGACTATTTAGAGTGAGTCTTTAAACTACTTTTTACTGATTTTCCTATGTTAACTAAGAACAAGAATATATTAAAGTAATGTTTTCCAAATAGAAGCATAAGTAATAATGACTGTTGCCAACATAATTCCAACTAAGTTTGGATTCAGTCTAAATCTAAAGAGTCTTCTTATGCAGGGAAGCATCACTGGACCTATAAAATAAGTAGTAGTTATGTTCCCAATCCATAAGAAGGGATGTTCTTTCATTTCTTTGTGTTATCTTCTCTTTTGTTTAACAGTTTATTGTATTTTCATTGAAAAGGTCCTTCACCTCCTTTGTTAGACTCAATTTCAAGATGCTTTACTTTTAGGGTTTCAGTTGTAAATAGCATTGCTTTCTTCATTCCCCTTTCCTCTGGCTCATCATTTGTGTATATAAATGCCACAAATTGTTGTGTACTGATTTTTGTACCCTACTACTTTTCTGAATTTTTTGATGATTTCTAATAGATTTTTAGGTAGAATATTTGGAGTTGTGTAGGCATAGCATCATATAATCTGCAAATATAGTTTGACTTTTTCATTTTCAATATGAATTTCTTTGATGTGTTTCTTACCTTGTTGCACTATCAAGAACTTCTAGGACTATACTAAAAATTGTGGTAGGAGTGCACATTTTTGTCTAATTTCAGATTTTTGAGATAAGGCTTTCATTTTTTCCCCAGTGAGAATGATGTTGAGTCATGGGTATGCAATATATAACCTTTATTATGTTGAGAAATTCCCCATTTAGCTTGACTTTCATTAATTAATTAATTAATTAATTAATTAATTATTACTTTTTGCCTCCAGGGTTATCTCCGGGACTCTGCTTGCACTACAAATCCACTGCTCCTGGAGGCGATTTTTTTTTCTTTTGTTGCCCTTGTTGTTCATTGTTATTATTGTTAATATTGCTGTTGCTGTTGTTGGATAGGACATAGAGAACTCAAGAGAGGAGGGGAAGACAAAGTGGGGGAGAGAAAGATAGACACTTGCAGACCTTCTTCACTGCCTGTGAAGTGACCCCCCCAGCAGGTAGGGCCTGGGGGCTCAAACTGGGATCCTAATGCCCATCTTTGTGCTTTGCTCCATGTGCACTGAACATGCTATCCCACTGCCCAGCCCCCTTAGCTTGAATTTCTTTTTTTTATTATTATTTATTTATAAAAAGGAAACACTGACAAAACCATAGGATAAGAGGGGTACAACTCCACACAATTCCCACCACCAGATCTTGGTATGCCACCACCTCCCTTGATAGCTTTCCTATTCTTTAATCCCCTGGGAGTATGGATCCAAGGTCACTGTGGGATGCAGAAAGTGGAAGGTCTGACTTCTGTAATTGCTGCCCCGATGAACATGGGCATTGGCAGGTCAATCCATACTCCCAGACTGCCTCTCTTTTTTCCCTAGTGGGGCAGGATTCTGGGGAAGTGGAGCTCTAGGACACATTGGTGGGGTCATCTGTCCAGGGAAGTCTGATTGGCATAAGGCTATAATCTGGAACCTGGTAGCTGAAAAGAGAGTTAACATAGAAAGCCAAATGAGTTGTTGACAATCATGAACCTAAAGGATGGAGTAGTGCAGATGAAGAGTTGGGGGTGGGTTCTGTTCTGTAAATAGCTAGTAGGCATATTTTAGTTATATTCCAAAGGGCCTGAGGCTGTACTAGATTTTTTCCCCCTGAGCCTGAAATCTGATATGTAGGTGGATCCTAGTTATTTTCTGGGGAGATGCTGTCATGGCTGCAAAATGGACCAGAAAGCTGGACTGGAAAGAGAGAGTAGCTTCCAAATAAGGGAAAGGTATATAAATATTGTTGACTGTAAACCCCATTGATTTGATGTGATCTGGGGCCCATATTCAGCTTAGGAACCTATCTGACCTCTGCATCCCTGTAGATCCAACCTCACATTCTGTGGTCACCAATAACAACATGCCAAGCTGCCCTGATAACAGGACCCATCTTCCTTAGGTGTAGCATAGAGTATGTTGTCCAGACTCCCTTTAAAGGATGGAACATTCTCTACCATTGTTGATCTAAGTTGAGGGCATGGTCCTATGGGGGTCCACAAAGGGATCTGTTTTGTTGGTCCTGATAGAGATGACTGGTAACAATGGAGAGAGGGATTTATTCGAGGTCTAGGCCCATCATGTCTGTTTGGGAATCTCAGGACTCCTCGACTATGGCCCCAGCTGATGGGGTAGCCTGATAGTGACTAAAGAGTCATTATGCCAGTCTCTTGCTCTTATTTAGCTTTTGCAGTCCTTGCTTTGATAAGGAAGCTTGGGAGTGAGTGAGGGAAGTGTAATAGGAAGTAGGTGAGGAGATATATAATTCTAAGTAGACACTATTTCATTATGAACTTCATATTGACTCACTGCAGACTATTGTGTACTTTTGCTTTCAGGTATATATTTTGCCCTAATTTATGGATACATGTGAACCTATGTTCTATCTCATGGGACCTGGTCTATATCTAGGTTTTGAGACTTTGTTGGGAAGTGAACCACCTGGAATGGAATTAGAGAATCCTATGAAAGAAAGGTCTCACCTGAGTGATAAGGGTGAAGGGTTCACATTCCATGCCTACATCTCTGGACAGAGTCTGAAGTGAAGCATACTGAGGTGGTACTCATTGCATTGATTACGTTGAGGTAAGCATATGTGATATCATTTGGTATGAATTGAGAGAAGCATGCAGGAAAGTGAGCCTCCCTCTACAGCTCCCAGGACTGAGGAAATATAGGCTCTATAGAGGAAGCAGGAGGTTCCTGCTATCTTAGGGTTTAGGAAGACAATAGATAGTTATTGCTATAGTCACACTGTTTGACAATTGGGTTAACTTTGAAATATCCCTTTGTTAGTATTTGCTGTATAATACACAAAATCACCATAATTTATATCCTTTGATATTATTTGTATATAATTGTGCCTCTGGTTGCTTCTATTCTCCCTGGTCTAAGCTTTTAAGTGAGTCAACATATCAAAGCCTCAGCCTGTGGTCTGTGCATTAAAAAGTTTGAGACATTCAATCAATTTTTCCCCTCTCATATTAATTAAATAGTGATTTTTATGACTACATATTAATATGAGTGTACACAAACACCATTTTCACTACCAAATGACTGTGTCCCATCCCACCCCCCACTTCACCTGCCCCATGAAGCCAAGCATACACCCTCACCCTTAATCCAGGGTTTTTACTTTAATGCCCTACTCCAAATCCTGCTTTGCATTTCCCTCTCAGTTCTTCTTTCTCAACTAATGCTTATGAGTGGTATCTTCACATACTAATCTTTATCTTTCTGACTTAGCTCACTTAACATAATTTCTTCTAGCTCCATCCAAGATGGGTCAGAGAAAATGGGTTCATTGCTCTTAATAGTTGCATAGTATTCCATTGTGTATATATACCACAGCTTTCTCAGACGCTCATCTGTTGTTGGACAACTGAGTTGCCTCCAGGTTTTAGCTATTATGAATTGTGCTGCTATGAACATAGGGGTACACATAACTTTTTTGTTGCATGTTATGGAGTCCTGGGAGTACATCCGTAGGAGAGGAATTACTGGGTCATATAGAAGGTCCATGTGTAGCATTGTGAGAGTTCTCCAGACTGCTCTACACAGAGGTTGGACCAATTTACATTCCCACCAGCAGTGCAGAAGGGTTCCTTTGTCCCCACAGCCTCTCCAGCATTTGTTGCTACTGTCCTTTTTGATGTATGCCATTCTCACAGGGATGAGGTGGTATATTAATGTTGTCTTTATTTGCATTTCTCTGACAATCAGTGACCTAGAGCAATTTTTCATGTATTTGTCAGCCCTTTATATCTCTTCTGTAGTGAATGTTCTGTTCATATCCTCTGCCCATTTTTGAAATGGCATGTGAAGATCTTCTCCCATTCTGAGGGGTGTTGTTGTTTGTGTTATAATTTCTCTGGCTGTGCAGAAAGTTTTCAATTTGATGTAGCCCCATTGATTTGTTTCTGCTTTAGTCTTCCTTGCAATTGGGTTTGTATCATCAAAGAAGTCCTTGCCGTTTAGGTGGGAACGTGTTCCACCAATGTTTTCCTCTAAATTTGATTGTTTCTGGTCTAACATTCATGTCCTTCATCCACTTGGACTTAATTTTTGTTTCTGGTGAAATAAAGTGTTTCAGTTTCATTCTTCTTCATGTTTCAACCCAGTTTTTCCAGAACCATTTATTGAAGAGAGCCTCCTTCCTCCATTTAATACTTTGAGCCCCCTTATCAAAGTTTAGATTCCATAGGTGTGAGTATTTAGTTCTGGGCTTTCAATTCTGTTCCGTTGGTCTGTGTGTCTATTTTGTTCCAGTACCAGGTTGTTTGGATGATGGTGGGCTTATAATATAGTTTGAGATCTAGGAGTGTGATGCCTTTATTTGTTTCTTTTCCTCAAGATTTTTTGGTGGTGATTCTAGGTGTTTTCTGGTTCCAGATAAATGATTGTGGTTTTTGTTCTATTCTCTTAAACAAGCTTGGTGGAAATTTGATGGGTGTTGCATTATATTTGTGTATGGCTTTGGGGAGAATATTCATTTTGATGATATTAATTCTTCCAATCCATGAGCATGGGATGTCTTTCCATTTCTTGGTATCATTTTCTATTTCCTTGAGTAGTGACTCATAGTTTTCAGCATACAAGTCTTTCACTTCTTTGGTCAACTTTATTCTTAGGTATTTGATTGATTTTGCTATAACAAACAACATTCTTTGGATTTAGTGTTTGCATAAAGAAATGCCACTGATTTTTGTACATTGATTTTCTAGCCTGACAACTTACTATATATATATATATTTTTAAATTTTTAAAAATATTTATTTTATTTATTTATTCCCTTTTGTTGCCCTTGTTGTTGTCGTTGCTGGATAGGACAGAGAGAAATGGAGAGAGGAGGGGAAGACAGAGAGGAGGAGAGAAAGATAGACACCTGCAGACCTGCTTCACTTCCTGTGAAGGGACTCCCCTGCAGGTGGGGAGCCGGGGTTCGAACCGGGATCCTTATGCCAGTCCTTGTGCTTTGCGCCACCTGCGCTTAACCCGCTGTGCTACAGCCCGACTCCTGACAACTTACTATATTGCCTTCTTCTTCTTCTAGCGTTTGCCCTTCTTCCGTAGCCAGTCAACAGCATCAGGTTGAGCCTGATGTAAAGTTTCGAGACCTCCTTTGAATCTGGAGAGGTGGCAGTCGTTGACTATGTGGGTCATAGTCTGTCTGGAGCCACAGGGGCAGTTCAGGTCGTCTCTGGCTCCCCAGCGATGGAACATAGCGGCGCACCGGCCATGGCCTGTTCCATAGCGATTGAGGAGGGCCCAATCATAACGTGCTAGGTCAAAGCCAGGTTGATGCTTGCAGGGGTCTGTGATGAGGTGTTTGTTCTTTACCTCAGCTGACTGCCAACTCTGTTTCCAAGAGTCTGGAACAGAGAAGTTCAGTGTAGGCGTAGGGGACCAGATTGGATGACGAGACGTCAAGCGTTGGACAGGGTGGGCGAAGATATCCGTGTACATTGGCAGGTCCGGTCGAGCATAGAAGTGGGAAATGAACTTAGATGATGCCGCATCCCGACGAATATCTGGCGGGGCGATGTTGCTATATTGCCTAATAACTTCCAGTAGTTTTCTGCTGCATTCTTTTGGTTTTTCTGTGTATACTACCATATCATCTGCAAATAGTGAGAGCTTGAGTTCTTCCTTTCCAATCTGTATTCCTTTGATTTCTTTCTCTTGCCTGATTGCTATGGCAAGAACTTCCAATACTATGTTGAAGAGTAATGGTGATAATGGATAGCCCTGTCTAGTCTCCAATCTGGGGGGGAATGCTTTAAGTTTCTGTCCATTGAATATGATGTTGGCTGTAGGTTTGCTATATATGGACTCCACGATTTTGAGGAATTTCCTGTCGATTCCCATTTTATATAGTGTTTTGAGCGTGAATGAGTATTTTTTTTTTTGTCAAAGTCTTTCTCTGCATCTATTGAGATAACCATGTGGTTTTTGGCTTTGCTTTTATTGATGTGGTGAATGACATTGATTGATTTACGGATGTTGAACCAGCCTTGTATTCCTGGGATGAATCCCACTTGGTCGTGATGAACAATCTTTTTGATATACTACTGTATCCGGTTGGCCAGGATCTTGTTTAATATTTTGGCATCTATGTTCATCAGAGATATCGGTCTGTAGTTTTCCTTTTCTGTTATTTCCCTCTCTGCTTTTGGTATCAGGGTGATGTTGGCTTCATAGAAGGTGGAAAGGAGTGTTCCTGTTTCTTTGATCTTGTGGAAGAGCTTTAGAAGTATAGGTGTTAAGTGTTTCCTGAAGGTTTTGTAGAATTTGTTTGTGAAGCCCTCTGGTCCAGGACTTTTGTTGTTGGGGAGATTCTTAATAACTGTTTCAATTTCTTTGTCTGTGATTGGTGCATTTAGGTTTTGTAGTTCTTCTTGGTTCAGTTTTGGCGGGGCATATGTTTCTAGGAATTCTTCCATTCATTCCAGATTCTCTAGCTTGGTGGCATATAGTTCTTCATAGAAGTTTCACATGATTTTCTGGATTTCTGTGGTATCAGTTGTGATATCTCCTCTATCATTTACATTTCTGTTAATTTGAGTCATCTCCCTTTTTGTTTAAGTGAGTCTGGTTAGGGGTTTACCAATCTTGTTTAATTTTTCAAAGAACCAACACTTGGTTTCGTTGATCTTTTGTATGGTTCTCTTATTTTTGACCTTATTTCTGCTTAATTTTACTGATTTTCATCCTTCTGGTTACTTTAGGGATCCTCTTCATCTAAATCCTTAAGGTATATAGTAAGGTCATTTACTTGAGCTTTTTCTTGTTCTGTAATATGTGCTTGTATGGCTTTGAGTTTCCCTCTCATGACTGCTTTAGCTGTGTCCCAAATATTTTGATAGCTTATGTCTTCATTTTCATTTTTTTTCCAGGAACATTTGAATTTCTTCCTTGAGTGCCTCTCTGACCCAGAGGTTCTTAAACAGTATGTTGTTGAGTACTAAATTCTGTGACTTTTAATAATTTTCTGTCTGTTATTTAATGTTAGCTTTTCTCCACTGTGGTCTCAAAAGATACTTGAGATGATTTCAATACTCTTGAATTTGTTGATACTGTCTTTGTGGCCTAATATGTGGTCTATCCTTGAGGATGTGGTGTGTGGATTTGAAAAGAATATGTATTATAGTTTTTTTGAGTGAAGAACTCTGAAAATGTGCAAGAGGTCTAGTCTGTCCATCCCTTCATTTAATTCTCTTGTTTCTTCGTTGATCTAAGTGTGAGAGTGGGTGTTGAAGTCTCCCACTATTATTGTATTACTATTGATGTATTTTTGTAGTTCTTTCAGTAGATTTTTGATGTATTTAGATGGCCCCTCATTGGGTGCATAGATGTTAATAATTATTAAATATTCTTGGTTGATTGATCCTCTAATCATTATGTAATGGCCTTGCCTATTTTTTATTACTTTATTTAATTTAAATTCCATGAGAATGGCTGTTCCTACCTTTTTTTTTTGTGGTCCATTAGCCTGTATGATAGTTTTCCATCCTTTCACTCTAAGTCTATGTTTGTCTTGTTGGGTCAGGTGGGATTCTTGCATGCAACATGTCATTGGGTTTTGTTTTCTGATCCACCCTCCCACTCTGTGCCTTTTAACAGGTGAATTTAATCCACGGATATTTATTGGTATTGTGTATTTAATGTATTGTAGTGCTATTATTCAATTTTTAAAAATTTTCTCTGATATATATTAAGTATTATGGTGATGTTCTTGTTTATAAGAGGTCTTTTAGAACCTCTTACAGGGCAGGCTTGGTGATGATTGCCTCCTTTTACTGTTGCCTGTCTAAGAAGGTTCTGATCCTTCCATCTAATTTGATTGAAAGACTAGCAGGATATATTATCCTTGGTTGAAACCCTTTGTCATTCAGCACTCTAAAGATATCTTGTCATTATCTTTTGGTTTTAGAATTTGAGTAGAGAAGTCTTCTGATAGTCTTATGGGTTTTCCCATGTATGTGACTTTCTGTTTTTTCTCTTGCAGTCTTTAGGATCCTTTCTTTATCCTTACTTCTTTTCATTGTAACTATGATGTGTCTTAGTGTCTTCAGGTCTGGGTTGATTCTATTTGGAACTCTGGCCTCTTGGATCTTACTGTCCTTTCTCTTGTTTATGTCTGGGAAGTTTTCTTCTACTATTTCCTCTAGAATGTTTACTTCCCCTTCCTCTCTTTCTTTCTCTAGTAGGCCAATATATAAATGTTATTTCTTTTGAGATTATTCCATATGTCTCTGTTGTTGTTTTCAGTGTCTTCTCAATCTCTTTTTGAGCTCTTTTGCCTCTTTTCTTTGTTTTCTATAGCTCATCCTCTGTCTGACTAATTCTGTTTTCTGCTTCTCTTAGCCTGCTTTCTGTTCCCTTAGTTTCTTTTTTCAGTTCAGTTATGGTATTAGCTTGTTTTGCTAATTGCCCTTTTAGTTCAGGTATTTCAGCTTTCAGTTCTCTAATTACCTCGATGTAGCTTGTATTTCCTTGAGGGTCTCATCTGTTGTTTCCCTAATTCTGATAGCCCTTTCCTCCATAGTTGTCTTCATTTCTGTGATTATTGGGTTTATTATTGCTTGCATACTTTTCTTATCTGTGGTTACTTCTGACTGATTTGGAGTTTCTTCTGGGCTCCTGTCCTGATTCATTGTGGTAGCAGTTTTATTTGCTCTTGATATAACCATTTTCCTTCTTTTTTAAATTGATGTGGTTTTTATTTTTCTGTTCTGTCCTTCTTTAGTTGTTGTGTTTTCAATACAAGCCATACTATACTAAAGCCCTTTCACAAATGCAGTCAGAAACCTCAGAAATTACAACAATAGCAAAACGGCATCACCAGTCCAACAGAAAATAGCAACCAAAACCAAAAGGAAAAGACAGATAAAGGAAAAAAGGGAGAGCAAGAATAGACAATTATGCAAATCTACAGTCCACTGTAAATTCTAGGGATAGCAAGAGGAGAAAAGAAGAGAGAGATGTGCACATGCAGAGAGTCCACTCCAAGTCAGATTTCTTCCACAAAATAATTCCCAAATGAGTATCAGTGAATTCATAAAGCAAAAGAAGAAAGAAAAGAAAGAGAAAAAAAAAGAAAAAAGAAGCTGTGAAAGGAAAGAGTTATTTACTTATTTATTTTGAATTACCTAGGAGGATGGAAAAAGGAAAGTGGAGGGAATAGGGAGAGAAATAAGTTCCTCTCACAATGGCTAGGATACCCAGTCACCTATAGATTAAAAAAAGTAAAAACAATAATTAATTTTGGTCACCTGAAGGAGGAGGGAAAGGGAACACATCTATATAATAATAGTAATTATAATATAATAAATATAATATAATATAGTAAAGAACCCTAACAGTCAGTCTGCTGTTTGTACTGCTTGGGATTGGCTGAAGGTAACCTCAGCAAAGACAGCCAATTATAAAAAGTATCCAAAAAAAAAAAAAAAACCCTCCAGGTAGACTTTCCCAGACAAGGCTGAGACTCTGATTGGTCAGGTATTTTGTCCCTCAAATAGAGCTCCAGCCACCTAAAAAAAATAGGAGGAAAACCAAGAAAAAGGTTTGGAATGACACCCCAGGTGAACCAGGAATCTTGGTAAAGAAAATAGCTCTGTGGGAAGCCTGCTACTAGCAGCTGCATAAGCCCTGGGGGCTGTTTCTGGAGTGGGGGAAGGAGTGAGTTCAGAAATAATCAAGCCAAAAAGATTTTCCTTTGTTTGTCCTTTTGGCCTCTGTTTGTCAGCCCAAGAGTGAGTTATGGGACTCTTGGTGTCACTCTGACCAGTCCATGTTCATCCTCCTAAGGACAACCTGGTATCCTACCCTATCCAGAGAATCACAAGTTGTGTAAGCTGCTTCTGTTTGGAGCTCAGAGTAGCTGCCGTTTCCAAGTCACCATCTTGGCTTGCCCCCAGCTTGAATTTCTTATAGGTCTTCATAAATGGGTATGAATCTTGTCAAATTATTATTTCAACATCAATTGATCTAACCACATCATTTATATTTTGTTTTGATAATGTCCTGTACTACCTTGACTAATTTATTAAAGTTGACCCATTCTCATTTCCCAGCGATGAATCCCTTTTAGTCTTGGAATATTATTATTATAATTATATATTGTTGGTTTCAGTTTGCCAAGATTTTTTTGAGGGTATTCTCATCAGAGTTCCTTAGAGATATAGGTCTATAAATTTTATTATTATTTTTTTTTGGTAGAGTCTTTTCCTTTATTGGTAGAATGACATTAACTTCATGGAATATGTTCGGTTCAATTTTTTCAATTTTTTGGGAGATTTTTGAGCAATTTAGGTATTAATTCTCCTTATAGTAATAATTAGTATAGCCCTTAAACCTAGGATTTTATCCTTGGGAAGACTTTTGATTACTACACCATTTCTTCACAAGCAATTGACCTATTCAGGTTATTTATTTCCTCTGGGCTCACACTTGGCAGGTGATATGGCTTTATATATCCTTTTCATCTATGTTGCTCAATTTGTATAGAACAGTTCATATTCTTGTACAGTCCTTTTATCTCTATATCATTGTAATTTTATCACTTTCATTACTGACTTCTTTCTTTCTTTCTTTTTTTTTTTTTTTTTTTTTTTTTGCCACCAGAGCTATCACTGGTATCTGAAGAGTGAATATACCATTCCTTGTAGCCATTTTTATTTTCCTTTCTTTTTCCTTTTTGATAAAGATTTAGAGAGAAGGATGACACAGATAGATCGAGAAAGAGATAACCACAGCACTGCTTCATTGCTCTTCAAGCTTCCCTCCCTTGCAAATGGAGACCAGGGGCTTGAACCCAGCTACTTGTGCATGGTAAATATATGCATTCTACTAGGTGCACCATAGCTTGGACATTTCTGATTGTTTTTGTCATTGCTTTCTCCCCCCCCTTTTATTTCTCGGTGGTCTATCAAGAGGTTTATTTTATCCATTCATCTGAACAAGTAGAGATCTTGGTTTCATCTTTTGAATCATCTTTTTGGCTTCAATTTATCCAAAAATTAACATGGAAACACATAGAAAAAAATTACCAAATCACTTCTGAGATAAAAGGAAAATAATCCCCACTTTCAGTTTACACTACAAATCAATAGTAATTAATGTGGTTTTGGAACAAAAAATGTGCACTCAGACCAATGTGATAGATTGGAGAGCCCAAGAATAAACCCCTAATATATAGCAAAGGGATCAAATATATGCAGACACCTACTATATGACAAAGGGGTCAAAAGCAGCAAATGGGGCTAAAGAAGGCCTCTTCTACAAATAGTGCTGGGTAACCTATCAATAGAGACCATGTTGCCAAATTAAATCAAAATCAAAGATCTAAAACTACAAAATAGAGAGAAAACAACATCGACACACTTTCAGACTTTAATATGAAGGATATATTTGGAGAAAATAAGAGTAAATAAATGGTACTACATTAAATTAGACTGCATTTTGATATAATTCACTGAACGTAAACCACATAGGAATGAACAGGCAGTCAGTAACTGGAAGATGATATTTGTAATTTATACATCTGACAAGAATTAATATCCCACACAGATAAAGATATATACAGCCCAACAACAAAAACAAATAATCAGAAAAGTGAGTAAAAGACCTGAACATACAGTTTTCTAAAGATATACATATAACCCACAAAACACACTGAGATTCCATCTCATGGGCCAGTTAGTGGCACACCTAGTTGAGTGTCCATGTTACAGTGCAGAAGGACCTGGGATCCCCTTGGTTCCCACTTGCAGGTGGAAAGCTTTGCAAGTGGTAAAGCAGTGCTGCAGATGTCTTTCTGTCTCTCTCCCTCTCTATCACCTCTTCCCTCTTGATTTCTAGCTGTTCCTATCCAATAAATAAAGATAATACAAAATTTTTTTTAAAAGATTCCATCTCATTCTGTGAAAGTAGCATACACAAACAAAACAGGAAATAACAAGTCTTGTCTAAGATGTAAAGGAAAAAGAAGTCTTACTATTGGTGGGAATGCAAAACTGGTGGTCACTATGAAAAACTAAAAGGAGAATCATTAAACAAGTAAACATTAAATTACTTTATGATCTAATTAACAACTCAGACATTTATCCCAATAACATGAAAGCACTGGTTATAAGGTATATATGCACAGTTTAAGTTCATAGCTGCATTATTCACAATAGCCAAGGAGAGTAGGAACAATTTAAATGTTCATGAATGAATAACTTGATAAAGAAGTTGTGGGACACATACTCAGTGGAGTACTACTACACTGCAATTAAAAATAGGATACTGTGTCCTTTGGAATAAAATTGAAAGAACAGAAAGTAATTATGCTTATAATGTAAGGAGGCAAAAGACAAATTCCAGATTGTGTTATTTACATGTAGAATATAGAGAAATTGAACTGCATGAACTTGCAAAAAAATGAGAGAGAGAGAGAGAAAGAGAAAACCAAACCATACCATTTCTCAAGACTTTTTGAAAGCTATGGTGGTTATCCTTGGGACATTCAGGTACACAGAACTTTGGTGGTAGCTGTAGTGTGGATATCCTTGTAATTTTGTAATATAGTAGACTATTATTAAATCATTGATTACTTTCTTACCAGAGCATTGATCAGCAATAACTTATGGTGGTGCAAGGGGTTGAACCTGGTACTTTGGAGCCTCATGCGTGATAGTCTGTTTGTATAACCATTATGCTATCTACCCTCTGCCCACTAATTAAAATTTAAAACTAAAAATTAAATACATATCATTACTGTTAGAAAGTAATGAAACTGGGGAGCCGGGTGGTAGCTCAGTGGGTTAAGCGCACATGGTGAAAAGTGCAAGGACCGGCGTAAAGATCCCGGTTCGAGCCCCTGGCTCCCCACCTGCAGGGGAGTTGCTTCACAGGCGGTGAAGCAGGTCTGCAGATGTCTATCTTTCTCTCTCCCTCTCTGTCTTCCCCTCCTCCCTCTATTTCTCTCTGTCCTATCCAACAACAACAATAATAATAACTACAACAGTAAAACAACAAGGGCAACAAAAGGGAAGAAATAAATATTTTAAAAGAAGTAATGAAACTGATGTCCCCATAATACATAATGTACTTTTGTTAATCAACACCAAAACCTTTATCCTTGCCTTAACCTTCTTCAAAGCTAAAGTGATAGAATTTTTCTTTATTCTACAGTGTTTGAAACTTTCAAATTAATAACATCACTTTCTATCTGGAATTTTATTGGGAGATCAGTAGATAATCAAAAGTGGATCAGTGAATCTTGATCAGTTTTAAATATTTTGTTTTTCTATGTCAATACTATTTTTTAATTGCAGTGGTTCTGGTTTATAGACATACATGGCACTATTACTTGGTATCCACTAGATGTCACTATGTTCAAAGCAATAAAACAGAATTTTTGATAATGATGTAATCCAGGGGCTCTATCTTCAGTTTCTCCTTCCTTTCTCATTCTTTTCCCCTTTCGGCATATGAATTTTGCTTTAAAAGTAAATAAATATGATTTCTTTAAAAATTTGAAGAGTAATGGATGTTAATAATCTTAAACCTGTGAATTTGAAAAGCTCACACCTTTGATACTGAAGATCATCAACCTTAAATTTTGTGTATTGGAAAGAAAAAAATAGAATTCATTTCAAATATATACCCTATAACATAAATGGAGCTTTCCCACTGGCTCTCCAGCATCTCCTAAATAACCATAAACTACTTGCAAAGAATACTGCTGGGAGAAAGGGATATTGTAATAGGATGAAAGAAAAAAATTCCAAGTTCTATGATTTCTTTTTAGATAATTTAGAAAAAAAAATCATCCACTGCATTTGTGTGAATAATATAACTCACAGATATTATTTTACTATTGGAGAGATTCATTAACTATGACATTATACCAGAAAGCATAATGAAATTCTAATTTCAGAAAGGAGGAAAAAAACATTTTTTAACAGTTCATTAATTACAGAGATAACCTTTTTCAGTGAACAAAGAACCAGACACACATTGCATATTTAAAGTGACTGATATGTAATAGGATGTAGACTTTCTGCAATTTTATGTCATATTTCTGATTCTCTATATTTTACAAAATAACAAACAGTACTTTCTTGTTTAAAAATATATAAACTTCACACTTTGCTATTGTGAAAAATTAATAGTTTCCATCCTCTCTCTAGAATATCAGTAACCCTAAATTCAAAGAACTACAGAACTGAGCTCTGGAGATGAGGAACTTACCAACCATTAACCTGTTAGAAGAATGAACTACCTATAATGTTAGAAGAAACATCAAACATATTTTACTTACCTCACTTTTCTCTAAGAATTGCCTGTTTCTACTTTCAGACTCAGGAGACATCTAGGAAACTATATTCTACTGTTCTAATAATAATAAAAAAAAAGCTATCTATCAATAAACTGCAATGCTTTTATTTTTCTCTACCTCCTTGTAAAAAAGTGAAATAAACAAAGCAGTGTTAGGTAAAAGCAATAAAGAACTCAGAAACTTGAGCTGGGTACATTAACAAGCCAGCAAATGGAGCCACTGTGGCTCATCAAGTGTGGCTCTATTCTGTCATCAATTGTCACATGGTTCCTGGACTCATGGCGTATGGCTTGAGGGGAATGAACTTGAGAAAGCCAGTGAATAGAGTTCCCTAACTGATTTGCTGTTTCTAATTATATTCTACCTTTCACTCTCTTTGCAAAGGAAATTAGAAAATGTGCTTGTCAGAAAAAAATAGGTTACATGATTATAATTTCATGGCAAGCTTTTTTTTTTTTTTTTTTTTTTTGCTGAAAGGTTACATCAGGTTGGTCCATCCTTTTTTTGTGTCTTACTGAAAATTGAAAGTAATGATTTTCTTCATGTACATTATCCAAGTACTTATGAATAATGGTTAATTAACTTAAATCACCATTTTAAAAGTAACTTACTGTGTTCTGAAACATTTGGATACAATATTGACTGAAAGAAGGGAATTATCTGTGATTGCATGAAGCTTAAATTGTAGTATACAGTAGTAGAAGAAACCACAGGGAAAACAAAATTGTTTTAATTTTAAATTAAAACTAAAAATTTAAGTTAGTTTTTTTAATCCTCACAGTAGCTCCCAAACATATCTAACTATTCTAATGTCCTATATCTAGCATTTCTGTTTATATCATCTATAGCCATACCACCCTAAAAATGCCTGATCACATAAGCCAAGCAGGGTTGGCCTTGCTAGTACTTGGATAGGAGAAATTGTTTGTATCTAGATATTTTGACATGTTCAGAGATTATTTCATATTGTTAGTGTATTTTCAAATAAGTTGGGGCCAGGTGGTGGGCAACTAGTTAAGTGCATGCATCACAGTGCACAATGACCCAGGTTCAAGCCCTTGGTCCCTACCTGCAGGAGAAAAGCTTCATGAGCGGTGAAATGGAGTTATAGGTATCTATCTGTCTTTCTCCCTCTCTAACCCCGCCTTAAATTTTTCTCCGTCTTTATCCAAATAAATAAATAAATAAATATTTAAAAAAAAAAAACAAAAAATTGAGTCACATCTGTTTTATCACTTTAAAGTATGTAATATATTGACACTGATCACATATAATTTAGATCTCAACAGACCTGTTTTTGAACAGCTCCATGCTACTCTCTATTTGTTTGGTATCAAGTAAATTACTTACTCATAAGTTGGAGATAGGAAATCTTTCCTCTTCTCATGGTTATGTGAATTAAAATAATTCCTATGTAAGATAGCAGTTTTTAAATATTTTTTAAATATTTATTTATTTACTCCCTTTTGTTGCCCTTGTTGTTTTTTATTATTGTAGTTATTGCTGATGTCCTTGTTGTTGGATAGGACAGAGAGAAATGGAGAGAGGAGGGGAAGGCAGAGGGGGAGAGAAAGACATCTGCAGAACTGCTTCACCACTTGTGAAGCCACTCCCATACAGGTGGGGAGTCAGGGGTTCGAACCGGGATTCTTATGTCAGTCCCAACTCCCAAAATACCAGTTTTATAAGTGTTAATGAACAAAAAATGAAATATCTTTGGAGTTGTGTCTACATTTTGTTATTTTCTGGAAAACTGTTATCAAGGTCAGTTTAAGAATGCAACTAGAAATGATGATTCAGATACTGCAAACACAGTAGACTATTGTTGATTCAGCTAAGGTGAACACCTGGGAAACTGACAGTGGGTGCCATGCATATGAAGGTCATGAAAGGCAGATATTACCAATTACTAGTCAAAGATATAGAATACCAGTTTATTCACCTCTCCAGAAGATATCAAAGAAGAGAAGATTTCATCAAAGCAAAGGACTCTGAGGAAGGAAGAGTGGGAGAGAATTGTGGGGTCGGTCCTGGTGCATAATAAAATTGTACTCATATGTCAGCGACTGCACTGCAAAGCATTAACCCCCTCAATTCTAAATAAATAATGAAACCAGTGTTTCCTCAAGCCTTATAATGTCTCCATTTGTATGGAGTTGGCATCTAGCTGAAAATAAGAGCCAGTTTTAAGTTAATTGTTTTTTTTCTTATTCTCAATTAAGGAAATTTGGATAGGAATACAAATAAAGGATATAAATTGTGAGATTATTTTTTCTTGAATGGAAACTATTACTCCTTTCTGTGTGGATAGGTTGGGTTAGCAGTTATCAAATTTGAATAAGAGTCAGTATTTTCTTGCTATTATTTCATTGCTGGATAGGACAGAGAGAAATCGAGAGTGGAGGGGAATACAGGTAGATACCAATAGACCTGCTTCACTACTTGTGAAGTGACCCCCACCTGCAGGTGGGGAGTCTGGGGCTTGAACCAGGATCCTTACCGGGTAGTTGTGCTTTAAGCCATATGTGCTTAACCTGCTGTTACTGCCCAGCCTGCGGCATTTTACATTTCTAAGAAGCTCATATATGATGTTGATTCTGGCTCAGATATTATACTTTGAAGACCACTATTTTAGAGAAACAGCATTTAACCATATGAATGTTCTTTATTTCGTCATAACATTTAAATTATTAACATATAACTGGGATGCATTTAGTATTTTTGCTATATCATGTATAGCAAAAATAGGAAACATAGGTTGCTTAACTCTTAAAGAAAATAAATTGCCAGTATATAAACTTAAAGAATAAATCACTTATGCCACTGTCACTCCCTTCTCTAAAACTCCTGTTAGTTTTTTGTTTGTTTGTTTACCCCACAGATTAGTAGAAGTTACAAAGTTCTTTGTTTAGGAGGATTCTGATATGGGGTTGACAGATAAATATAAATTGGCTATTTTAATTTGGATTTCATAAATGGATTTTGTTGCATGAGTTTGTCCCATGCTACATTTAGTGTATACTAATGATGTATTAGTTCTTGTTCATTTGAACTGTGTGTTGGGAGGTGATTGATATATTTAGTCTTCTGTTGAAATGAAAGTAGGAATTCATGACTGGATACACAAAGAAGTGAACAATTCTGTGTTGAAACTAGAATTTTCCTTCAGCCTTTCACTCACTGAATTTAGCGACTTTTCTTATCAGTAGGGTAATAAGGGTGTGTGTTTTTGGTCATATACGTCAAGCATTTCTCATGCCAAAGAATCTGATATTCAACACCTAAAATTCATATGAAATTTGAGAGAAGGAGAATGTTGTCAGCAGCTTCTGTGATAAGTGTTACATTATTTTGTGATAATGCCACTTAACAGTGAAGGCCAGGCCGTCAACTGCTTTGAAATTAGGGCTGATATAACGCTGCTATCAAATGAATGTTTATCACTAAACCAGTCTGTTTCTCAAATGCAGTTCATTGTGAGAAACTGCATACACAGTTGTACTTTCGTCTGTGGGTTTGACTAAATGGTTCTGGCATTTCACAATCATATATCCTAGTAACACCAGTTCCAGGTTTGTATTCAAACAGGTCTCCTATGATCTTTGCACTATGACTCCACTGCTCCTGGGTAATTTTTTTCCTCCATTTTACTGGATGGGACAGAGAGAAATTGAGAGGGGAGGGGAAAACAGACACCTGCAGACCTGCTTCACTGCTTGTAAAGAAACAGTCCTCTCTGATGGGAATTGTGTGGAGTTGTATCCCTCTTATCCTACAGTTTTGTTAATGTCTCCTTCTTTAAATAAATAAAAAACAATTTAAAAAAATTAAAGAAAGAGTCCTTCCTTCACCCAGCTGCCTCTGCAGGTGGGGAGCCAGGGACTTGAACCCAGATCCTTGAGCAGGTGCTTGCACTTAATACTATGTGTGCTTAACCTGTTGAACCATCGCCCTGTCCCCCTATGATCTTCTTTGTACTCACCTTTTTAAATGAAATTCTTTATTTATTCATATAATATAGTAAAACTAGGAATCAAAGGTATACATCAGTAATAAATGTTTGCTCTTACTGAACAACAGTTGTTAAGGCCATCAATGTAAATTAGGTGATGCCAAATCAGATATTCAGTAGAACAAATTTCCACTATAATGTAGATTATATCTCAGCAGCTTGAAAGGTGGTATAGCAGTACAGTACAGGACTAGCCATTTTAAGGTCCCAATTTCTATCAGCAGCACTGTATGCTCTACTCTTTCATTGCACATACTCTTTCTCATTAATAAATACACCTTTTAATAATATTTGTAGTAAATAGGTGTTTATTAGAGTTTTGAAAATGTATGCAATATATTCTGCTTTTGTGAAGAAGACATTTTTCTATATTCCTTCTCATATGTACAAGCAAAAGCTCTGAACATGATATACAGTGAACACAGGATTCTGAAAGATAGTAAGAATGACAGGCTGTGAGGGTTGAGACATCCAAAAAAAAAAAACAGTATATGTTTATTGAGTATCCTTTATGCTTTATTCATCCCAGAATTGAACTATAAGGGACTGGCAACTTGAAAATATCAGCAAATGCAAAAAAGTAAAGTAATCCCCAAACCAGCTTTCTATATTTAATTAAAAGGTCAGAGGGAAGAGCAGCAATGCAGAGACCTGTGGGAGATTCAGGATTCTTTGCAATGTTCAGAGGAGACCACGTAGGGACCTGTAACGAACAATGAAATATTCTTATCTATTAGAATGATATTAGAGTATTAAATCCATATCCGAAAACAGAGGAAAAGGCTTAGGTCAATAATATAAGTCCTATTTTAGGAACCTAGAAAAAGAAGAAAAAAATAATTGCAAACAAGCAGAAGAGAATAATAAATATGAACTGAGAAACCAATAAGTTGAGTTCAAAAATGTAATAGTGAAAAGTCAGTAAAATTAAAAGCAGGCTATTTACAATGAGCAGTAAAATTTATAAGTAGTTCACAAGACAAAAAATAAATAAAATATTATTGATATCAAACATTAAATAGGAAATCACACTAGCTCTTCAAATATTAAAACAATGATAAGGGCTAGCAAGATAGTTTATATGAGAGTACATTTACTTTGCTTGTGCATGACCCAGGTTGGAACCTAGCCCCCAGAGCACTAGGAGAAACACAAATGCTGACTCCCTCTCTCTCTCTCTCTCTTCCTCTCTCTCTCTCTCTCTCCCTCTTCCTTCCTTCCTTCTTTTTTTCTTTCTTTCTTTCTTTCTTTCTTTCTTTCTTTCTTTCTTGCTTTCTTTCTTTCTTTCTTTCTTTCTTTCTTTCTTTCTTCCTCCCCTCCTCCTTTTCTCCCTCCCTCCCTTCCTTCCTATCTCTCTTTCTCTTTCTCTCTCTCTTCCTTTTCTTCTTTTGGAGGGATTAGTAGTTTGCAGTAAAGACATTTGTTGGTACTCCTCTATAATCATACATCAGGACCTGAAAGTCTCCCCACCCACCCCCAGAGTCCTTTACTTTGGTGCAATACACCAAGCCCAGGTCAAGTTCTGCTTTGTATTTCTCCTTTTTGTTCTTATTTAACAACTTCTATGAGTAGGATCATCCCATATTTATGCTTCTCTTTCTGGCTTATCTCACTTAACATGGTTCCTTTAAACTCCATCCAAGTTAAGGTGAAGAATGAGAATTCATCATTATTGATAGCTGAGCAGTATTCCATTGTGTATATATACCACAACTTTATTAGCCACCTATCTGTTATAGAACACCTAGGTTGCTACCAGATTTAGCCATTACAAATTGTGCTGTTATGAACATAGATATACATACATTTTTGGATGGACATATTTAATTCCTTAGTATATATCTTCTGGAGAGGAATTGCCAGGTCATAGAGTATGTCCAATTCTAGCCTTCTGAGAATTCTCCAGATTGCTCTCCACAGGCATTGGACTAATTTACATTCCCAGTAGCAATTCATAAGGACTCCTTTACTCAAGAAATCTCTCCAGAATTTGTTGTTACTTTTCTTTCTGATATATGACATTCACACAGAGGAGAAGTGGAACATCATTGTTGTCTTCATATTTGCATTTCTCTGGCAATTACTTGGAACATTTTTTTTCATACACCTTTTGGATCTCTTTGGTGAATATTCTATTCACATCCTCTCCCCACTTTTGAATGGGTTTTTGTTGTGGTTATTGCAGTTTTGTGAGCTCTTTGTATATTTTGGTTATTAGCCTTTTATCTGATATATGGCATGTAAAAATCTCCCATTCTCTAAGGAGTCTCTTTGTTTGGGTGATGGTTTATTTTGCTGTGCAGAAGCTTTTCAATTTAATGTAGTCCCATTGGTTTATTTTTGTTTTTGTCTTCTTTGCAACTGTACTTGAGTCATTGAAGCTGCCTATAAAACTTAGAAGAGTGCTCCCAATACTCCCTTCTATATATTTGATAGTTTCTGTTCCAAGTCTTTTTTGATCCATTTGGGGTTTACTTTGAGTTTGATGAAATGTAGTGGTTCAGTTTAATTCTTCTGCATGTTTCAACTCAATTTTCCTACTTGTTGGATTCTGTTGGCAAAAATTAGATATCCATAAATGTGATGGAGGCTTATTGCTGGGCCCTCAATTCTGTTCCACTGATCAGTATGAATATTTCTGCTCCAGTACTAGGCAGTTTTTATTATAATGGTCCTATAATATAGTTTGAGATCAGAGAGTGTAATACCTCTAGTTATGTTCTTTTTTCTCAATATTGTTTTGTTGATTCTAGGTATTTTCTGTTTACAGGTAAACTTTTTAAGCTTTTTTTCCTATTTTTTTTTAAATGGTGGGGCTTTGATGAGGATCGCATTACATTTGTGTATGGCTCTGGGTAGTTATTCATTTTGATGATTTTAGTTCTTCCAATCCATGAACATGGGATTCTTTCCACTCTTTGTATCTTTTTCTATTTTCTTGAATAATGACTCATAATTTTCAGTAAACAAGTCTTATACTTTTTTGTTAGGTTTATTCCTAGCAATTTTACTGTTTTTGCTGATATAATGAATGGGACTTATGTCTGAATTTCTTCTTCTGACTTAATGTTTGTATAAAGGAATTCCACTGATTGTTGTATATTAATTTTGTAACCTGACACTATACTATATTGTTTGATGATTTTCAAGAGCTTTCTGATAGATTCTTTAGGTTTTTCTATGTTATGTTCATATCAAATAGTGACAGTTTAACTTCTTTTCCAATCTGTAACCCTTTAATCCTTTCTACTGCCTAATTGCTATGGCAAAAACTCCCAAAACCATGTTTAATAGTAATGGAGATAATAAACAGCCCTTTCTAAACCTGACCTAAGTGGGAATGCTTCCGTTTTCTCACCACTGAGTGTGAGATGTAGGTTTCCTGTCTATGGACTGTTCTAAGTTAAGGAATTTTCTCTCTATTCCCATCATGAGTAGTGTTTTGATCATGAAGGGATGATGTTGAATTTTGTTGAAGACTTTCTTTGTATCTATTGAGATAATCATGTGTTTTTTGGTCTTGCTTTACTTGATATGGTGGATCACATGTATTGATTTCTGTATATTTAAGTAGCCTTGCATCCCTGGGATAAATCTTAGTCATGATGTACAGTTGTTTTCAATATGCTGCTGTATCTAGTTGGCTAAAATTTGTTCAATATTTTAACATTTATGTCCATCAGAGATATAGGTCTATAGTTTTCTTCTTTTGTTGTTAGCATATCTCTGTTTGATTTTGGTAATAGGGTGATGTTATTTTCAAAGAAGGTGGAAGGGAGTATTCATTACTAATGAATACATTACTAATTCATTAGTAATGTCTTCATTATTTTGGAAGAGCTTTTAACTCTTCTTTGAAAGTTTTATATAATTCATTTGATATAATTCAGCTGGTCCTGTACTTTTATTGTTTGGAAGGTTATTGCCAATTATTTTAATTTCTTTGGCTGTTTTCTTGTTCCTCTAGTTTCAGCTTTGGAAGGTTATATGTTTCAAGGCACTTTTACATATCTCCCAGGTTCTCTAGCTAGGTGGCAAATAGCTATACATAGAAGCCTCACATAATACTTTCTATTTCTATGGTATCTGTTGTGATATCACCTTCTTTCATTTACATTCCTATTTATTTGAGTCTTCTCATTTTTTTCTTTAGTGAATCTGGCCAAGGGTTTGTCATTTTTTAAAACTCTTCCAAATAATCAACACTTAGATTCATCGATCTTTTGTATGGTTCTTTTATTTTTTATGTTATTTATTTCTGCCCCAATTTTTTATATTTATTTATTCCCTTTTGTTGCCCTTGTTCTTTTATTGTTGTTTTTGATGTCGTTGTTGGATAGGACAGAGAGAAATCGAGAGAGGAGGGGAATACAGAGGGGGAGAGAAAGCGACTCTCCTGCAGGTGGGGAGCTGGGGGCTCAAACCGGGATCCTTTTGCTGGTCCTTGTGCTTTGCGCCATGTGCGCTTAACCCGCTCCTTTCTGCCCAAATTTTAATTATTTCTTTTCCTTTGGTTGCTTTTGGGTTACTTTTCACTTCTATTGTTCTAATGCTGATTCAACTGTCTATTTTTATAAAGTCTCTGCTGCAGTGATGAGTGGGTTAAACTATAGATTTAGGTTGATAGTAGGTTTGACAAAAGATGCTCTCTCTGTGGGATACAATCCACTGACCTCAGGCTGCCACAAACAGTTTACTGTAACTATAGATACTGGTTGTACCTGCCCACAATTCACCTCCCCAAGAGTTCTCCAGACATAGAAAGCTGACAAGGATCACTTCACCTTAGCAAGTTCACAAGGGTGGCATTGGGCAACCCTTCACTAATGTGCTGAAACACTTGTCACTCTAAGACAGCTACCTTGCTGTCTTAGAGTCAGCAGCAGACTTCCTTCTGTAGGCATCTGTGTATCCCACCTTAGCAATACAGACAGGCATGTTCTCTGAAGGGGATACTCACTATCCTTTGTTTTGAAGTCTGCCTGAGTCAGTCCTGTCTGGAATTGGAAGTGGGGATCGGAATGTGGGGTAGAAAACTCATCACTATGCTTTGTCCTAAAGGGTTCTAGAGTCAGTCTGCTTCTGGTCTTGGGGAAGGAGGTAGGAGGTGAGACATAGAGCTTACCACTTGCTTTGTCCTTTTTCCCATGGGAAGACTGCAGAGAAGGTTACAGAGACTGCAGAGAAGCTTGGAGTGCAGTGACCACTTCCTTCCCAAACCCATTCTTCCTGTGGAGGTGGCAGAGATAACAGAGATGGTGGTGGCAACCACAGCTGCAAAAGTAGCTTGCAGTGGCAAGCTACTCATGGAAGTGTCGACTAAAAACAAAGCCCTTAAGATAGTGGTTTCCTTTTTTTTACCAGAAATTTGTTGTAAAATGTGTTTTCTGAGAGAGAGCCAACTTTCTGTGACTAGGTCTCCATAGTGCCAACCTGGAAGTTCTCTTTCTCTCTATCTGAAAAAGTTTGTCCAGAGTGCTGTGGCTCCGTGGATGAAAGAAAAGGAAACAAACAAACAAACAAAAACATTATAAAACTCTGCATATGTTAAATTTAATGCACTGTATAAATGAAAAACACCAATGATTTTATATATACAAAGTATCCCCTGTATTATAAGAGACAATTTGAATAATTTCATTAAGAGAAGTGAATTTGTAATTTAGTAGTTTCCCAAAATAGATGTTCAGACACATGTGGTTTCCCCAAAGAATTCTGGTAAGCATACTATGAAGAACCAATACTAATTATTCATAATTTCATCCATAAAATCAAAGATGAAGTAGTACTCTCAGTTTATTATATGTTACTAGTATTAATCTAACACCCAATACAGACAAAAACCGTACAAAAGCAAACAGCAGAGCAATTTCTTTCATGAATATAGATGTGAAAGTCCTTAGTAAAATATTGGCAGATAAAATCCAGCAATATATAAAGAGAATTTTGTACCAAGACCAAAAAGGACTTCTACCAGGGATGTAAGACTGGTTCAAAATCAAAAATCAATCAGGTCAACTCACTATACCAATGAACTAAATAAGAAAATTGATGTGATTATATCAACAAAGCTAAAAGAACATTTAGGAAAATTTAGCACCAATTGATTATATAAATGATCAGAAAATAGGAAGAGAAGGAGATTTCTGCAACTTGATAAAGAATATCTACAGAAAATCTGCTACTAAACTCATACTTCTGAGAGATGAACCGTTTTTTCTTTCCTCAGGAACAAAGAAAACAAGGATGTATAATCTAACCATTTTTATTTCATTGTTATTATTCAGCTTAATGATGGAAATTCTAAGCAGTATGAAGTAAGAAAAATAAATAGCATACAGATAAAAATAAAGAAATAAAATTGTTCCTGTATGTAGATGGAATAATTTTCTACATAGATAATCCAAAAAAATGTATAATAAAATATACTTTATAGGCCCCAGTGCTGGGGCCTGGATCCGCGCCTTGAGCGCCAGGCCACGACTGTGCGGAGGCTCCCGGCTTAGAAGTGCTGCTGGGGATTCATGACGGTGCTGTACTGGACAGCAGTGGCGAGGTCCATCGTGCTCGGCCCATCTACTGTGATTCCTCCAATACCAAGTTGGAACAGGAGCCCAGTCAGAAAGAATTCGGACCTACAGTTTTACCAAGAATAGAGTCACTGACCACAGGGTAGGATATGAAGTCCAAGATATTAAGGTTCCTGCACAGCATCAGATGTGTCTGACTTCTAAGGAAAATGAGACCCCAGACACATTGATGGAATGTTGGGTGTTGAAGATGGCGGACTGAGAAGCTGCTAGTGGCTTGAGCTCAGACCACATCTTCTGGAAACGGTAGGATTTTCTGCCTTTAGTAGGCCAGTCAATAAGGGGTCCTAGCAGTAACACCAAGGAGGTGACTATAACTTAATTTGGGTTAAGAAATAGAGTAGAAAAAAAGGGAAAATAATTTTTTTTCCTTTTAATTATTAAGCATACCACCTCACCCTTACCCCCCACCCACCATAACCAGTCCCTGGGGACCAGCTCCTAGCAGGCTCCCCAGCTGAGTTTCTGTCTTTACCAAATTCCTGTCCCACCAGGGTGTATCACTCATTCTAAGTCTATACCCTTCTGAAACCTCTGGCCTTTTTTCTTTCTAAGTAGCCAACCGCCCCCCCCACCTCACTCCACATAGCTAATAAAATAATTAAAAATAAATAAATAAAAAAACCTCTTTCCTTTCACCGCTCTTTTATGACTGTCCTTTTTCTTTTTCATTTTTCTCTCTCTTTCTTTTTTTTTTTTCTTTTTCTCATTCTTGTCATCCTTTCTCCCTTAATCCTACAGCTTCCAAAGCCACAGTCCCCAGCCCCCACACCACCAAACAGTGTGCTTTTTTGAATTCGCTGATACACATTTGGGAATTATTTTGGGGAAGAATTATCACTCAGTGTGGACTCTCACTGCGAGTGTCTCTGCTCAACTTCGCTTCCTCCTTTAGCCACCCCTAGAATATACAGTGGATAGTAGATTTGCATGACTGTCTATATCAGCTATCCTTGTCTAGTCCTGAGGTTTTTTTTTTTTTTTTTTTTCTCATTCTTAATCAGCTGCCTCTGATCACAAGGTTTGAGGTAATCTGGGAGAGGTTTTTTTTTTTTACCCTGCTCTATTTTATTATTAATATTATATAAAGACATATATCTTATCCCACCCCTTTAGGTTGATCAGATACCTTAACTCTTAAGGTATCTTTCATTGCTAGGGTAATGGGCATCTTATCTATTGTGGGAGGAACTTTTCTCCTTACTCCTACCTCCTCAACAGACTTGCCCATCCCTCCCCCTCCAAGCTAATTAAAAGAAATTAAATTAAAAATAAAGTAATTAAAAAAACCTTTCTTTTCACTGCTCTTTAATTATAGCTCTTTTTCTTATCTTATCCCTTTTCTCTCTCTTGTCTCTTCTTTCTTTTTCTTTTTTTTTTTTTTATCTTGTCATACACTTCTTCCTTCCTTCTTCTTTGCCTTTCTCAATTTGTGAATTATTTTGGGGAAGAAATCTGACTCAGAGTGGACTCTATATGTGTGTATCTCTACTCTAGTTCCCTTTCCCCTCTTGTTACCACTAGAATATACAGTGGATAGAGGATTTGCATAACTGTCTATTCTTGCTATCCCTTCTTTCTTTCTCTTTCTTCTTCACTGGGATTTGGTTACTATTATTCATGGACTGGAGAAATTGTTTGGCTAGCTGGTAGTGATTAAACTGCTTCAATACTTGCTTCAGTTGCTACTGTAATTCCTGAGGTTGGTGAGTGCAATTGTCATAAAGGTATTTAGTACAGTGTTGCTTGTACTCAAGACACAACAACTGAGGAACAACAGAGCATAAAAAAAGAAACACATAAATCAAAAAAATGGGTAGATCAAAAACAAATAAAAATCCTACTCCATTGAATGAATATAAGAGCCCAGAAGAAACTACAAATCAGCCAGAAGTAACCATAGATAAGAAAAGTATGCAAGCAATAATAAACTTATTAATCACAGAAATGAAAACAACATTAGAGGAAAGGAATGGCAGTATTAGGGAAACAACAGTTGAGACCCCCAAGGAAAATACTGATTATCTTGAGGCAATTAGAGAACTGAAAGCTGAAATAGCTGTAATGAAGAAAGAAGCTGAGGCAAGGGAAAGCAGACTAACAGAAGCAGAAAACAGAATTAGTCAGACAGAGGATGAGTTAGAGAAAATGAAGAAAGAGGTGAAAGAGCTCAAAAAGAGATTGAGAGACACTGAAAACAACAACAGAGACATATGGGATGATCTCAAAAAAAGTAACAGTCGTATAATTGGCCTGCCAGAGGAAGAAAGAGAGGAAGGGGAAGCAAACATTCTAGAGGAAATAATAGGAGAAAACTTCCCAAACCTGAATAACAGAAAGGACATCAAGATTCAAGAGGCCCAGAGAGTACCAAACAGAATCAACCCAGACCTGAAGACACCAAGACACATCATAGTCACAATGAGAAGAAGTAAGGATAAAGAAAGGATCCTAAAGGCTGCAAGAGAGAAACAAAAAGTCACATACAAGGGAAAACCCATAAGATAATCTGCAGACTTCTCTACTCAAACTCTAAAAGCCAGAAGAGAATGGCAAGATATCTAAGGAGCCCTGAATGAAAAACGGTTTTAACCAAGGATAATATATCCTGCTAGACTTTCATTCAAACCAGATGGAGGGATCAAAACCTTCTTAGACAAACAACAGTTAAAGGAGGCAACCATCACCAAACCGGCCCTGAAAGAGGTTCTAAAAGACCTAGTATAAACAAGAACATCACTATAATACTGGCAATATATCAGAGCAAACAAAAAAAATTTTTTTTGAACAATGGCAGTACAATACATTAAATCCATAATATCAATAAATGTCAATGGCTTAAACTCACCCATCAAAAGGCACAGAGTTGGGGGATGGATCAGAAAACAGAATCCAACCATATGCTGCTTGCAATAATCCCATCTGTCACAACAAGATAAACACAGACTTAAAGTGAAAGGATGGAAAACTATCATACAGGCTAACGGACCACAAAAAAGGGGAGGAACAGCCATTCTCATCTCAGACACGATAGATTTTAAATTAAATAAAGTAATAAAAGATAGGCAAGGACATCACATAATGATTAGAGGATCAATCAGCCAAGAAGACTTAACAATCATTAACATCTATGCACCCAATGAGGGACCATCTAAATACGTCAAGCACTTACTGAAAGAATTTCAAAAATACATAAATAGTAATACAATAATAGTGGGAGACTTCAATACCCCACTCTCACACTTAGACATCTCAACAAAGCAGAGAACCCACAAGGATACAAGAGAATTGAATGAAGAGATTGACAGACCGGACCTCTTGGACATTTTCAGAGTCCTTCACCCCAAAAAACTGGAATACACCTTCTTTTCAAATCCACATAACACATACTCAAGGATAGACCACATGTTAGGCCACAAAGACAGCATCAATAAATTCAAGAGCATTGAAATCATCCCAAGTATCTTCTCAGACCACAGTGGAGTAAAACTAACATTTAACAACAAACAGACAATTATTAAAAGCCACAGAATTTGGAAACTAAACAACATACTCCTTAAGAACCACTGGGTCAGAGATTCACTCAAGCAGGAAATTCAAATGTTCCTGGAAACAAATGAAAATGAAGATACAATCTATCAAAATATTTGGAACACAGCTAAAGCAGTACTGAGAGGGAAACTTATAGCCATACAATCACATACTAAACACCAAGAAGAAGCTCAAATGAACAACCTTAATGCACACCTGAAGGACTTAGAGGAAGAGGAACAAAGGAACCCTAAAGCATCCAGAATGACAGAAATCACTAAAGTAAGAGCAGAAATAAACAACATTTAAAATAAAAGAACCATACAAAAGATCAATGAAGCCAAATGTTGGTTCTTTGAAAGATTAAACAAAATTGACAAACCCCTAACCAGACTCACTAAACAAAAAAGAGAGAAGACTCAAATTAATAGAATTCTGAACGATGGAGGAGATATCACAACTGACACCACAGAAATCCAGAGAATCCTGCGAAACTTCTATGAAGAACTATACGCCACCAAGCTAGAGAATCTGGAAGAAATGGAACAATTCCTAGAAGCATATGCCCTTCTAAAACTGAACTAAGAAGAGCTACAAAATCTAAATGCACCAATCACAGACAAAGAAATTGAAACCGTTCTTAAGAATCTCCCAACAACAAAAGTCCAGGACCAGATGGCTTCACAAATGAATTCTACAAAACTTTTAGGAAACAGTTAGTACCCATACTTCTTAAGCTATTCCATAAGTTTGAAGAAACAGGAATACTCCCTTCCACCTTCTATGAAGTCAACATCACCCTGATACCAAAAGCTGATAGGGACAGAACAAAAAAGGAAAACTACAGACCAATATCTCTGATGAACATAGATGCCAAAATATTAAACAAGATCTTGCTAACCGAATACAGCAGTTATCAAAAAGATTGTTCATTATGACCAAGTGGGATTCAACCCAGAAATGCAAGGCTGGTTCAACATCCATAAGTCAATCAATGTCATTCACCACATCAATAAAAGCAAAGCCAAAAACCACATTATTATCTCAATAGATGCAGAGAAAGCCTTTAACAAAATCCAACACCCATTCATGTTCAAAACTCTGAAAAAATGGGAATAGATGGGAAATTCCTCAAGATAGTGGAGTCTATATATAGCAAACCTACAGCCAACATCATACTCAATGGGCAGAAGCTGAAAGCATTCCCCCTCAGATCGGGGACTAGACAGGGCTGCCCACTGTCACCGTTACTCTTCAACATAGTATTGGAAGATCTTGTCATAGCAATCAGGCAAGAGAAAGGAATCAAAGGAATACAGATTGGAAGGGAAGAAGTCAAGCTTTCACTATTTGCAGATGATATGATAGTATACATAGAAAAACCTAAAGAATCCAGCAGAAAACTACTGGAAGTTATTAGGCAATATAGCAAGGTATCAGGCTACAAAATCAATGTACAAAAATCCGTGGCATTTCTTTATGCAAACACTAAATTTGAAGAAGAAGACATCCAGAAATCACTTCCATTTACTATTTCAGCAAAATCAATCAAATACCTAGGAATAAAGTTGACCAAAGAAGTGAAAGACTAATATACTGAAAACTATGAGTCACTACTCAAGGAAATAGAAACTGATACTAAGAAATGGAAAGATATCCCATGCTCATGGATTAGAAGAATTAATATCATCAAAATGAATATTCTCCCCAGAGCCATATACAAATTTAATGCAATACCCATCAAAGTTCCACCATGCTTCTTTAAGAGAATAGAACAAACACTACAATCATTTATCTGGAACACGAAAACACCTAGAATTGCCAAAACCAATTGAGGAAAATAAATAGAAATGGAGGCATCACACTCCCAGACCTTAAACTATATTATAAAGCCATCATCATCAAAACAGCATGGTACTGGAACAAAAATAGGCACACAGACCAGTGGAACAGAATTGAAAGCCCAGAAATAAATCCCCACACCTATGGACATCTAATCTTTGATAAGGGGGCTCAAAGGATTAAATGGAAAAAGGAGGCTCTCTTCAGTAAATGGTACTGGGAAAACTAAGTTGTAACATGCAGAAGAATGAAATTGAATCACTTTATCAAAGACCAGAAACAATCAAATACTTAGAGGAAAACATTGGTAAAACACTTTCCCACCTAAACCTCAAGGACATCTTTGATGACTCAAACCCAATTGCAAGGAAGACTAAAGCAGAAACAAACCAATGGGACTACATCAAATTGAAAAGCTTCTGCACATCCAAAGAAACTATTAAACAAACAAAGAGTCCCCTCACAGAATGGGAGAAGATCTTCACATGCCATACATCAGACAAGAAACTCATTACCAAAATATATAAAGAGCTCAGCAAACTTAGTACCAAAAAAGCAAATGACCCCATCCAAAAATGGGCAGAGGATATGAACAAAACATTCACCTCAGAGGAGATCCAAAAGGCTAACAAACATATGAAAAACTGCTCTAGGTCTACCTTCTGCAACCCACAATGACCCCTGGGTCCATGCTCCCAGAGGGATAGAGAGTGGGAAACCTATCATTTGAGGGGGTAGGATATGGAGATTGGGTGCATGTCTACCCCTCACCACAGGGTTTTTACTTTGGTGCCCTACTTACAATTTGGTCAGGTCCTGCTTTTAGTTTCCCTTTCAGATCTTCTTACTCTTCTGTTGATGAGTGGGATCATCCCATACTCATCTTTATCTTTCTGACTTAGCTCACTTAACATAATTCCTTCTAGCTCTGTCCAAAATGCGTCAGAGAAGGTGGGTTCATAGTTCTTGATAGCTGCATAGTATTCCATTGTGTATACATACCACAGCTTTCTCAGCCACTCATCTGTTGTTGGGCACCTGGGTTGCTTCCAGGTTTTAGCTATTATGAATTGTGCTGTTATGAACATAGGAGTACACATCTCTTTTTGGTCAGGTGTTATGGTTTCCTTGCGGTATAATTCCAGGAGAGGATTATACTGGATCATATGGAAGGAAGGTCCATGTCTAGCCTTGTGAGAGTTTTCCAGACTGCTCTCCCCAGAGGCCTTACCAATTTACATTCCCACCAGCAATGCAAAAGGATTCCTCTGTCCCCACAGCCTCTCCAGCATTTGTTGCTGCTGTCCTTTTTGATGTATGCCATTCTTACAGGAGTGAGGTGGTATCTTAGTGTTGTCTTAATTTGCATTTCTCTGACAATCAGTGACCTAGAGCAGTTTTTCATATGTCTGTTAGCCTTTTGGATCTCCTCTGAGGTGAATGTTTTGTTCATATCCTCTGCCCATTTTTGGATGGGGTCATTTGCTTTTTTGGTGCTAAGTTTGCTGCGCTCTTTATATATTTTGGTGATTAGTTTCTTGTCTGATGTATGGCATGTGAAGATCTTCTCCCATTCTGTGAAGGGTCTCTTTGTTTGTTTAATAGTTTCTTTGGATGTGCAGAAGCTTTTCAATTTGATGTAGTCCCATTGGTTTGTTTCTGCTTTAGTCTTCCTTGCAATTGGGTTTGAGTCATCAAAGATGTCCTTGAGGTGTAGGTGGGAAACTGTTTACCAATGTTTTCCTCTAAGCATTTGATTGTTTCTGGTCTGACATCCAGGTCTTTGATCCATTTGGAGTTGATTTTTGTTTCTGGTGAGATAAAGTGGTTCAATTTCATTCTTCTGCATGTTACAACCTAGTTTTCCCAGCACCATTTATTGAAGAGAGCCACCTTCTTCCATTTAATCCTCTGGGCCCCCTTATCAAAAATTAGATGTCCATAGGTGTGGGGATTTATTTCTGGGATTGAATTCTGTTCCACCGGTCTCTGTGCCAATTTTTGTTCCAGTACCATGCTATTTTGATGATGATGGCTTTATAATATACTTTAAGGTCTGGGAGTGTGATGCCTCTATTTCTGTTTCTTTTCTTCAAGATGGTTTTGGCAATTCTAGGTGTTTTCATGTTCCAGATAAATGATTGTAGTGTTTGTTGTATTCTCTTAAAGAAGCTTGGTGGAACTTTGATGGGTATTGCATTAAATTTGTATGAAATTAAATTAAATTTGTATGAAATGAAAAAAAATAACAGGCTTGGCAAGGTTTTTTTTTAATGTGACAACAAAAGCATGATTCACACTAAGAAAAACTGATGAATTGTCTCACTCTGTCTTCCCTCCCCTCTCAATTTCTCTGTCTGTATCTAAAATACATAAAAATATTCTAAAAATGTGTTAATTACAAATTATATAAGATGACAATATCTTTTGTTTTTTTAATTTTTGTTTATTATTGGATAGACAGAGAGAAATTGAGACAAGAAATGGAGATAGAGGAGGAAAGAAGCAGAGAGACACCTGCAGCCCTACTTTACTACTCACAAAACTTTTCCTTTGAAGTTGGGCACCAGGAGTTTGAACCTGGGTCCTTGTACACTGTAACGTGTGCGCTTAACCAGTTGTGTCACTGTCTGGCTCTGACAATACCTTTTGAGGTAGTTAGTTGATTAAACAAGAAACTATCAGCCAAAATCTCACTTAATTCTCCTAACAGAGATTAAGTAGCTTTATTTTATATTTTTATTTCTTTACTGGGAGATTAATGATTTATAGTTGTCAGTAAAATACAATATTTTGTACATGCATAACATTTCTAAGTTTTCCATATAACAATTCAACTCCCACTAGGTCTTTCTTTGCCATCTTGTTCCAGGACCTGAACTCTCCCTCCAGCCCCAGAGTCTTTTTCTTTTACTTTGATGCAATACACTATTAGGTAATTTGAGTGGCAATATTGGTACTCTGGAAAATTAGATGATTTTTATAAGGTCACATTTTTATGATTGAACATTTTAATAGATATTTAGATAAAACTAAAAACCAAAACCAGAGCATTCTGATTTCAGATTCAGTGCTTTTCCTCCTACATTACACAACCTTTCTAAGAAAACTGTGTCATTAGATGCACTTTGGATTAATGTTTTCATGTCTTTTGGAATGATTTCTAAGAGTGGTATTGCTGGATCATATTTCTATTTGAATTTGCTTAAGGACTCTCCATACTGTTTTCCACAGGGGTTGCAGCAATGTATGTTCCTACCAGTAGTGTAACAGAGTTCTTACTTCTCCAGATCCCAACCAACAGGCTTATTAGTATTTGTTTAGGAAAATATACTCTCTGTTAGTTTTGTGAAGTTTATTTTCTGTGTTGACTTTTGGTTTGAACAAATAATAGCTTCTTTTTACTGCACACAATAAATGTCAAGCATTGTTGAAAAGTGTAATACATTTTTATTATCTACTTTTTATAACAATCCTGAAACATTAAACTTTTATTTGACAGGAAATAATTATGATGCTTGGAGAAATTAAGCAGCTTAAAGCCAAATAACTGGCATGTGATGTAGATGGCATGAAGTCAAGTATATTCACATCCCATATTATCTCTACAATGTGTATTTTCTTCACCTTAAAAGACAACTATCTGCCTGGAATTAACTTTGGACATTTCAGAGGTTTACAGTTGCTTATAAATAGTTTATTCCTTCAGTGATAAATTGAAGTGAGAGATTTAATTTATTTAATAATACCTTTATGACAAATGTAGTCACCCAACCTCAGGAATTACAATAGTAACTGAATCAAGGATTGATGCAGTTCAGCCAATACCAGTTAGCCAAGCAACACACCCAGTCCAAGGAAAAAATAGCAACCAATTCCAAAGGAAAAAAAAAAAAGGAAGGAAAAAAGGGGAAGCAACAATAGATAATTATGCAAATCTACTGTCTATTGTAAATTCTGGGGATAGCAAGAGGAGGAAGGGAAGTAGAGAAGAAACACACACACACACACACACACACACAGAGTCCACTCTGAGTCAGATTTCTTCCCCCAAATAATTCACAACTGAGTATCAATGAATTCAGAAAGCAAAAGAAGGAGGAAGGAAGAAGACAAGAATGAGAAAAAAAGAAAAGAACAGTGAAAGGAAAGTTGTTTTTTTTAATTAGCTAGGAGGTGGGAAAAAGGACTAGATAGGACACACAGTCACCCTATCCAGAGAATCCCTGGTCACAGGCTGATGCTTGTTAGAGCTCACATCAGCCACTGCGTCCAAGTCACCATCTTGGTTCCGCCTGTAGTCTTTTATCTCTTTATTTATTCTGCTGATATAAGTTCCATCCGTTTTGTCTCAGTGGACACAATCATCTTTTTTGATTGCAGAGCAGTATTGCATGGAATATGTATTCCATACCTTCTTTAGCCAGTCATCTGTTGATAGATATTTAGGGTACTTTCACTCTTTGGCTATTGTGAATAACATAGCGGTGCATATATGCCTTCAAATTAGAGTCTGATATCCAGCTTATTTGAGATAGCCTTTATCTGGAAAAGAGAATGCAAAGAGGCAACGATAAATATCTTAACTTGTTGTTGGCAGGTCCGTTGGAAATAAAAATGTAGGCAGAAGTATACAGTTTGAAGTCAATAGTCCCCTTTAATTATAAGGCTGCATTGCAAGCTGCACCCTAACAAACTATGAATTGAACTGATTGGCTTCTTGGGCTCTGCAGAGGGGCAGGTGTAGGAAAAAAAAGTTACATTTGGTTTCAACAAAGGCAGTTACCACCAGAGGGCAGCCACACCTTGAGATGCCCCACAGCCAAACAAAGCATCTACACAGGAGGGCTTTTGAAGTCTTAATCCATGGATGTCTGGGAGATGCACAATGTGGTCACCAATCAACCACCAACATTCACTCGGGAAGGAAAGTGAGTCAGAACTTAGATCCTGCAGAGATAATTTGATTAATTTAACTTAGAATTGGCTGGTTTATTTCTCTATATGGAAAAATTGTTAATTTTTTTTTCCTTACTGTAGTAGGGTAAGCCACCCACTCTTTCCAGAGTAGGTACACTTGATGGATCAGAGTTGGGTTATAGCTTTCTTTGTATCTTAAAGGTTACAGACAATATATGAGTTTAAGAAAATGGAAATTATAGATTAAATGTACCTATCCAGATACATACAGAATTTTCCATCCCGAAATGAAAATCATTCTTCTAAGTACACAGGATCATTCATAAGGATTAACCATATGCTGGGTCACAAAGACAGTCTGAACAAAGCAGTTGGTAAGGCCCAACACCCATTTATGATAAAGGCCCTCAAGAAATTGGGAGTAGAAGGAAAATTCCTCATTATAAAAAAGACAATATATGACAAATCAATCATTCTCAATGGGGGGGATTGAAAGGCAAGGATTTCCTCTCATAACTTCTATTCAATATAGTCCTAGAAGTCTTCACCATCATAATCAGGCAACAAAGAGATATCAGAGGAATTCATACTGGAAATGATGAAGTAAAATTATCATTATTTAAAGATTATATGCAGTTATACCTAGAGGACCCCCCAAACTGCCCAAAAGTACTGGAAATCAGCAATAAATTCAGTAAAGTAAAAAGTTACAAACTCAATACTTATAAATCTGTGGCATATCTTTATACAAAAGATGGGCCAGAGAAAAGGGAACTCAAGGAAGCAATCCTATTTAATCCCCCAAAATAAAATACCTAGGAGTAAATCTAACAAAGGAGGTGAAGAACCCTTTTAACAAAAAATATGAAACATTGTTGAAGGAAACAGAAGATAACACAAAGAAATGAAAGAACATCCCCTTAATGAATTGGAAGAATAAATATAATTAAAATGGCAATATATTGAATCTATAGTTTAATAGCAATCCCTATTAAAATCCAGTGACATATTTCAAGGAAGTTGAACAACTTATTCAAAAATTTGTGTGTGACTATAAGAAGCTGTGAATAGCAAGAAAAAACTTTCCAGAGGAAAAAGAAGAAAGGAGACATCACAATTCCTGACTTCAGTTTATATTTCAAAGCTAAAAACAGTGTGGTATTGGAATTAAAATGGACATAGGGACCAATGAAAGAGGATAGAGAGCCCAGAACTAAACCCAAACATGTGTAGGCACATTATATACAATAAAGGAAGCCCAACAGGGAAAAAAAAACTTTTTAATAAACGGTGTTTGATGAATTGGACAATCACATACAGGAAAATGAAGCTAGACCACCACCTAACATCATGCACTAATATTAACTCAAAATAGTTCAGGGATATGGATATTAAATCTGAAACTATAAAATACATAGAATTCATTGGTGAAACATTTTAGGACCTTAACATTAAAGATGTATTTGGAGTCTCTATCCCATGGGGAAGGGATAAGAATGAACAAATGGGACTATACCAATTTAAAAAGATTCTACACATTAAAAGAAAATTCTGTAAGTATAAACAGGAAACTCAACAAATGGGAAAAGATATTTGCATACTATACTTCAGGCAAGTAATTGACATCAAACATTTATAATGAGCTCATATAGCTCAACAAATAAAGTAAGAGAAGATAAGTGTTAGCAAGGGTATAGAGAGAAAGGAGCTCTACTACACTGCTTGATGGGAGTGCAAATTGGTGCAGTCATTATGGAGAACTATGGAGAATCCTTAAACAAATACAAATGAAAACACGTTGTAATCCATTAATTCACTTTTAGGCATTTATCAAAAAAAATAACACTAATTTGAAAGTATATATGTACCTCCATGTTTATAGTGGCTTTAATCACTATAGTAAAAACTTGGAAACAACCAAAATGCCCTTTGACAGATGACTGTTGTCAGATATATACTCAATGGAGTATTATTATTCAGCAATGCAAAAGATGATCTTGTGTCCTTTGGGATAAAGTGGATGGAATCGGAGAAAATTATACTTAGTAAAGCAAATAAGGAAGTAAAGTGCAACTACAGAATCGCTTCATTCATATGTAGAATATAGAAAATTGAACATATGAATGCGGGAAAAAAAAAGTCAACCTACATCTAAGACTGTGGGAAAATTATAATGGTTACCTATAGGAGTGGGAGTGGGTACATAGATTTTTAGTGACAATAATGATGAAAGAAAAGGACTAATAAAAGATAAATAAAAGAAAGAAAATGGTGAATAGTAAATAAGACACCATTATCTCATGATTTTGTAAATCAATATTGTCACTAATAAAACTAAAAAATTAAATTAAATTAAATTAAACCAGGAATAAAAAAAAGTAGACACCTGAAAGACTCTGAAGACTAATAGTTTAGTGACATCTGTGGATATCAGTAATGGTCTCTGTTTCTAGAATATGTTGGAAGACGTTATGAGCTTTATCTGTCCCTCGCAATACTATAATGCTGTGAATTATGTCATGCTACTGTATATAATAGATGAGTAAGCCTCAGAGAGCATATCTACCACATCAGGCCAGAAAATAACAGAAATAAGATTTGAGTTGTATGTGTGTGTGTGTGTGTGTAATCTAATATACACATATTTATACATATATATACTTATACATATATATGTATATACAATATATGTATTTGATTGCCATAAGGGTTATCACCGAAGATCATTTCATACACTGTAAATGAGTAGTGCACTATTCCTAGTAGCCCCTTCTTCCTTCTTCTCTCTCTTTCTCTCTATTGATAGAGACAGAAATTGAGAAGGGGAAGAGAAAAATAGACAACTGCATCACTGCTTCACTGTCCATGATGCTTCCCCTCTTCCAGTGAGAATCAGGGACTTGAACTGAGGTGCCAGTGCATTAAAATATGTTCATTCTATCAGGTCACCACCATGTGGTGATATATATAGTCTTAAACCCCCCCCCCTTTTTTAAAAATAGTCTTTGAGCTCTCTATCCATCTTTGCAAACATTTTACTAATCAGCAGAAAGAAGTCATAAAAATGCATGGAGGAGGCTTAGAGATAGCCTTACTATGCATTTGAGTCCAGGCTTCACATGGAAGCACAATGGCACCAGAGAAGATGGTGGAACAATATTGTAGTGTCTCTCCTTTCTCTGACTGTTTCTCTCCCTCTATAAAATAAAATGGCCTGGGAACAGAAGACTGTCACCTCATGAAAAATGTATCCAGGAAATCACTGGGGATGTCCTGATGTTGTCTAGCTTTGATAGCAGAACAATGCAAATCTCTTCTGTTAGGAGAAAATGGTAATTGGATGACCTTTTTTTCCCCTCAGAGAACTGATCAACTCAGGTCTATCATGGTGCCAGGGATTCTGCCTTGAACTTGAAGGCTTTTTGCATAACCACCATGCTACCCACCCCCCAGCCAAATTTTATGAATTTTAACAGAAGGAATTTGTGTCATGATTGACATTTAGGTTTACCTTAATCTATTTAGCAGGTAAACTATGTATTTTTTTCAGATATTTGGCAGAAGATAAAACGATTAAGTGGCAAACTTAATCATCTCTAGTGAGGGAAGGAAGTTTGCACTAAATAACTGTATGGAAGGAAAACAGATTAAATATTTCTCTCAAATTTCTAGAGGAGAAAAGATGGAGCAGACACTATACTCTATCTCCAACTGAGTACCAATCAGGGCATATGAGAGGGAAACAGAGAATCCATGTTCCCTTTGATGATTTGAGAAGCTATGTTATAGTGACTTACATGAGACAAGAGCGCCTTTTCTTTTTTCCTTTCTTTCTTTCATTTGGAAGCTACTGTTTAGTGATAATATAATGACCCATATCATGATAGATAACACGTCAAAGATAGGCATAAAGACCAAATCCTTTCCTAATATTGAACTAATGCTAAAGGCATGATGATGTCAGTTGTAAACAACAAATGTTAAATAGCAATAATAACAAGGAAGCGAGTATATTTTGAGACTTTCCCTTTCCCACCCATGGGGCCACCCAGCTTGGTGCTGTTTCAGTACATTGAGCACAACAGCATATGCAACTTTTCACTTGGTATAAATGTTTTGGAAGCTGGAGCTATTGCTAATTTCAAATGCATAAAACCTACTTCTACTGGAAAATATTCTTGCTATAACCTTTATGCCATCTTCAACTATTCATGTAGCTCCTAAGTAGAGTATATTAAGCTTAGGTACTGTTGATAGAAAAGTGGAGCAAATCTTCAACAGAATGGCTCTATTTTTTATTTTTGGACCTTCAAACAATCATGCATTAATCCATAAAAAACCCTAAACTAGGTCATTGGGTTAAGTGGACACTTAGTATTTGTGGATGTTACACTATTCATGTTTTCACTTAGAGTTTGAATTGTTTATTTGTTTATTAATTTTGGAGAGCACCAGGAACTGACACCATGCAATTTCATATCTCTGGCATGTATGAGGGGCCCTCCATAGGTCTGAGTTTAGGTTGGTGGGGTTGCTATCAAGGGACAAATATTCCCACAGGAGGCTTGTGTTGGAAAATGGGCATGCTGGAGGCTGGAGGCTGGGTGAATAAAATAGATTAAAGAGTGGTCTGCTATGTGTGAACACCAGGGTAGGTCTGCTGGAGGCACTGGGGTTCCAAGCACAGAGAACAATCTTAATTGTTCACAATTAAGGCTCCTGATAAACAGAAGTTGAGAAAGAAAAACAGAAAGGGAAACACAAAGTAGAATTTGAATGTTTTGAAATATTGCAATGAAGTAAAAAATTCTGGATGGAAGGTGGAGTACTTTTTTAAAAAAAATTATTTATGAAAAGGAAACATTGACAAAACCATAGGATAAGAGGGGTACAATTCCAAATAATTCCCACCACCAGAACTCTATATCCCATCCACTCCCCTGATAGCTTTCCTATTCTTTAAACCTCTGGGAGGATAGACCCAAGGTCATTGTGGGATGCAGAAGGTTGAAGGTCTGGCTTCTGTAATTGTTTCCCTGCTGAACATGGGTGTTGACAGGTCAATCCATACTCCCAGCCTGTCTCTCTCTTTGTCGGCATCATGCTAGCATCTGGAACCAGGTGGTTGAAAAGAGAGTTAACATACAAAGTCAAACAAATTGTTGAACAATCATGGACCTAAAGACTGGAATAGTGCAAATGAAGAGTTGGGGGTCCTCCATTTTGTAGATAGTTAGTAGGCAGATTTTAGTTATATTCCAAAGGGCCTGTGGCTATACTAGTTTTTTTTTTCTTTTTTTTTTTATCCTGAGTCTTAAATATGTTGTGTATGTGGATCTAAGTTATTGTCTGGGGGGATGATGCCATGGCTGGAAAAAGAACCAGAAAGCTGGATCAGGGAAGAGAGTAGCTCCCTAATATGGAAAAGAGGTATAAATATTGTTGATTGTAAACCCCATCGATTTGATGTGATCTGATCTGAGGCCCATATTTAGCTTAGAAGCCCATGTGACCTCTGCATCCCTGTAGATCTGAGCGCACATTCTGTGGTAATGAGTGGGAACATTCCAAGCTGCCCCAATTTTGACCCATCTTTCTCAAATGTAGTATAGAGTATGTTGTCTGTCTTCCCTTCACAGGATGGGACATTCTCTACCATTGTTGATCCAAGTTGAGGGTAAGGTCCTATGGGAGGCCCACAAAGGGGTCTATTGTGTTGTTCCTGATAGAAATGTCTGGTAAAAATAGAGAGAGGGATTTGAGGTTTAGGCCCATCATGTCTGTTTGGGAATCTCAGGACTCCCCAATTAGGGCCCCAGCTTGATGTGGTGGCCTGATAGTGACCAAAGAGTCATCATTAAAGTATGCCAGTCTCTTGCCCTTATTCAGCTTTTACAGTCCTTGCTTTGATAAGGTTAACTTTGGAGTGAGTGTGAGAACTGTAATAGGAAGTAGATGAGGAGGGTATCTAAGTCTAAGTAGACACTTTCATTATGAACTTTATATTGACTCACTACAGACTATTGTATATTTTTGCTTTCAGGTATATATTTTGTCCTAATTTTTGGATACATGTGAACATATGCTTTATCTTATGAAACTGGTCTATATCTAGGTTTTGGGATTTTGTTAGGAAGTGAACCGCCTGAAATGGAATTAGAGAATACTATAGAAGGAAAGGTCTCACCTGAGTAATGAGGGTGAAGGGTTGACATTCCATGCCTGAAATCTCTGGACACACTCTGAAGTGGAGCATGCTGAGGTGGTACTCGTTGCATTGATTAGGTTGGGATTGGTGGATGCAATATCATTTGGTATGAATTCAGAGAAACATGCAGGAAAGTGAGCCCTACCCTAGAGGTTCCAGGAATGGGGATATACAGGCTCTATAGAGGAAGTGGGAGGTTCCTGCTGTTTTAGGGTTTAAGAAGACAATAGATAGTTATTGCTGTAATCACATTGTTTGGTAATTGGGTTAACTTTGAAATAGCCCTTTGTTAGGATTTGCTGTATATTACCCAACAATACCATAATTTATGTCCTTTGACATTATTTGTATATAGCAGTGCCACTGGTTGCTTCTGTTCTCCCTGAGGAGTACATTTTCAGCTTCACTATGGGGTGTTGGGAATAGGGTCACAGACCTTTGTTGGGAAGAATGGTGTTAATATATACTTCTATTAACTTACAGTCTTAGTCACTATTTAATCAGTGACTAATAAACAAACAAACAAACATATTCCTTTTGTAAGTTTGGCTGTTTTAGTTTTGCTTAGGGTCTTCAAGACTGCTTTTGTCATATGATCTTGCTACAAGGGTACTGAGTTCTGTGAGGGAGGGATCAGTGCATCTAGGTGTCTTTCTCCTTTCAGGTGCTTTTTGAGTTTTTTCCTCCTCTGCATTTGTACTTTTTGGGTGGGTTCCTGTAGCTTTTGTAATCACTGCCACCATTGTCTCTGTTTCCTGGAGAGTTGTCCCGGATCTGTTAGGTGGGTGCTATCTGCTCCAATCTACTAGGTTCTTAAAAATTAAGGTAGGGAAAATTGCAAGAGAAGGGACAGACTAGCTAGTCATGTGGTAGGAGCCATGGGTCTTTAAATATTCATCAGCATTCAGCTTCATGATATGTGGGTCCAAAATGGGAAAAACAGGAGTAATAATAACAGAAGGCCAAATAGCTGTATTTCTGCCAGTCCCTCTCCTGAGTAATTTCACTCCCACAATTCTCTGAGAGTTGACATCCAGGGGCTGGGTGGTAGTGCACCTGGTTGAGTGCACATGTTACAATGTGCAGGGACCTGGGTTCAAGCTCCCAGTCCCCACCTGCAGGTGGAAAGTTTCACAAGTGGTGAAGCAGGGCTGCGGTGTCTGTCTCTCTTCCTATTTCTCCCACCTCACAATTTCTGATTGTCTCTATCCAATAAGTAAATAAAGATAATAAGAAATTTAAAAAAACACAATGAAATTAAAAAAGAATTTACATCCTATGTTATAGGCCTGTCATATGCTGATGATGTCAGCCACATGTTAATTATGTACATAGCACAGCTTAGCTTTTGTTTACAGTAAAAACCACAAAGTATTCCCCATACCATGTGTTGTTCAGAAACATGCTTATTAATTTCCACATTTTGAAATATACATGTAAAATATATATGTGTGAAATATATATATAATATCCCAAGTTATTTTAAGAGAAGATATATAAAATGTTTTCCCTTAAATTACAACAAGCTATATAACACTGAAACATTGACATGTATTTAATCTTATATTTATGCTCAAAAGATACAGCTTATTCTCATGTTTCTTTGAAGACTTTAATGGTCATATAAGTCTTAGTAACTTAGTCATCTTCATACATATATAGTATGGTAGAGCCAAGAATAAAAGTTTTAAGTTGCTTAAGTCCAAATTCTTTACCGTTATACTCCACTGGATACATTTGACCATGACTATTATATTTTCCTTTATGTGGTAGGCTATGTGTGTGTGTGTATGCAGAGAATCCCTTGCTTTAAGTTCTTTATATCTTGACTCCTTTGCTTAAGTTATGTACCACACCTGCTATGGTTACTTTCTCATCTTAACCAGACAGCTTCTCCACATATCAGAGCAGATGGGCAGGTTCAGTCAGATGATTGGTCACATCATAGTGAACATCTATCAGTGATTTGAGAGTAATCTCAGGGAGACCTACTTTACACATAATACGAAAATTTAAAAATATTTTATTTATTTTCTTTCATTAAAGGATGGAGGGAATGGGAGTTGGGTGGTAGCGCTGCGGGTTAAGCGCACATGGTGCCAAGAGCAAGGACTGGCACAAGGATCCTGGTTCAAGCCCCGGCTCCCCAACTGCAGGGGAGTTGCTTCATAAGTGGTGAAGCAGGTCTGCAGGTGTCTGTCTTTCTCTCTCTGCTCCCCAACTCTCTCGATTTCTGTCTTATCTAACAACAACAGTAGCAATGACAACAACAATAATAAGGACAATAACAAGGCTAACAACAAGGGAGATGGAGGGAACAAAACATATGAGAGAAATAAAGTGTGTGTGTGTGTGTGTGTGTGTGTGAGAGAGAGAGAGAGAGACTAAGATCAGAGGATCAGAGCACTGCTCAACTATTGCCTATGATAGTCCTAGAATTAAGAGCTTCAGAAATGAAAGTCTTTTTGCATAGACATTATGCTATCTTTTTAGTGCATAATAATAACCTCTAAAATATTTGATGAATGGAAGATACTTCAATTTAACCCAGAAAATTCGTTTATGGAATTTTTTCATGTTATCTTTTACACAAATTTGAGTCTCTTACTGTTTTCAGTTCACCAGCCTGCCTCATTTTATTAATAACTAAAAGAATTTATTATTTATTAATAACTAAAATAATTTCATTAATAACTAATATGAACAGTAAAAAAATAAAGCAAAAACAAAATAAATGGAGGCTGAGTGAATTGTTGTTCAAATCCATATCCACAGAAGCAGAAGATCTGATTGACAATAAAAACAGGAAATTCACATCTCAAAAGCATTCTGGGAAGAAGGAGACAGAGAATAAGAGTAGGAAACAGAGTAACAGCAACAATACAGAGAAGAAAAATGATCATGTCATAAACAGAAAAAGCCAAAATGAACAGTTAATGAAAGAATTTCTACTAGAAGTACTGGGGCATAATACAAGGAAAGGGACTGGATCTTATCCTTTATTTTAGACCCCACTAAAGCATATAGGGGTTGGTTTATAGCATGAGTAATGCTTTAAAGAAACAATGTTAGATATTCTTTTTTTCTTTAGTTTTCCTAAGTCCCAAGTATAAGGACCTAAAAACTATTTAGGTAATATGATTTATATAAAAGGCTGAACTATGGAGAAATAAAAATATCCACTGTGTGATAAAGCAACTTAGCAGTATTATTAGTAATTTTTTCTATACACATGTATTTTAAATAGTAAGTCATAATAGACATGTATTTATTTTCAGAGGAAGTATACATCAGGCCAAGAGATTAGTGATGTGTACTGTGAACTTGCATATGCACACAGAATCCATTTCTTTAACTGAGTGGAGAGAAAGTAAATGGAGCTTAGAAAGAGACTAAAATACTAGATATAGGTGAGGTATATGGGAGCAGAGTAAGGCCTAAAATGAGACAAACAACCTCAGGCCCCTTTCAATACTATTTCTGTACTTAATTACATGCCTATAGTTTTTCATATATATTGTTCAGGACAAGTTTTACACTGCTATATTTTTTTTAAAAATCCAATCATGTCATTTTCTTGCTTTATTACTTCTAATGATTCCTCATATTCTTTTGAATAAGTCCAAAAGCTTAGCTTGGGAACCTACTTCTCTCTTTTTTCTTTTCTTTTTTTTTTTTTGTGGTTTCTTTTTTTTTTTAAATTTTTTTATTTAAGAAAGGATTAATGAACAAAAACATAAGGTAGGAGGGGTACAACTCCACACAATTCCCACCACCCAATCTCCATACCCCCCCCCCCCATGATAGCTTTCCCATTCTCTAGCCCTCTGGGAGCATGGACCCAGGGTCATTGTGGGTTGCAGAAGGTAGAAGGTCTGGCTTCTGTAATTGCTTCCCCGCTGAACATGGGCATTGACTGGTCGGTCCATACTCCCTGTCTGCCTCTCTCTTTCCCTAGTAAGGTGTGTCTCTGGGGAAGCTGAGCTCCAGGACACATTGGTGGGGTCTTCAATCCAGGGAAGCCTGGCCAGCATCCTGGTGGCATCTGGAACCTGGTGATTGAAAAGAGAGTTAACATACGAAGCCAAACAAATTGTTGAGCAATAATGGATCCCAAGCTTGGAATAGTGGAGAGGAAGTGTTAGGGAGGAACTCACTGCAAACTCTAGTGTACTTCTGCTTTCAGGTATATATTTTGCAGTAGTTTATGGATACGTGTGAACATAAGCTCTCTCTCACAGAAACTGGTGTATATCTAGGTTATGGGACTTTGTTAGAAAGTGAACTACCTGAGATGAAATTAAAGTGTACTATAAAAGGAAAGGTCTCACTCGAGTAATGAAGCTGAAGGGTTGTCATTCCACACGTGAAGTCTCTGGACACAGTCTGAGGTGAAGCATGTTGAGGTGGCAATCGTTGCGTTGGTTAGGTTGTGATCGGCAGATGCAATATTATTTGGTTTGGATTGGGAGATGCATACGGGAAAGTGGGCCCTATCCAAGGGTTCCAGGACTGGGGGAAGTAGGGGCTCTATAGTGGAGATGTGAGGTTCCTGCTGTATTAGGGTTCAAAAAGACAATCGATAGTTAATGTTATCATCACATTATTTGTTAATTGGGTTAACTTTGAAAAGTCCTTTTGTTATGGTTTGCTGTACAGTATCCAGTATCTTGTATATAGCTGTGCTATTGGATGCTTCTAATCTACTTGGTCTAGGCTTTTGAGAGAGTCCGCATATCAAATACACAGCCTATATATTAAAAAGATTCAGTTTGTGTTTTGAGAAACTTTGAGACATACAATTGATTTTCCCCCTCTCATATTAATTACTGATTTACATGTCTACATTTTGCAAGGAGTGTACATAAACACCATCCCCACCACCAAAAGACTGTGACCTATCCCTTCCGCCCACTCCCACCCCCCACTAGCCCAGGAAGCTGCATGTCTACCCCTCACCACCGGATTTTTACTTTGGTGCCCTACTTACAATTTGATCAGGTCCTGATTTTAGTTTCCCTTTCAGATCTTCTTAGTCAATTTCTGTTGATGAGTGGGATCATCCCATACTCATCTTTATCTTTCTGACTTAGTTCACTTAACATAATTCCTTCTAGCTCTGTCCAAGATGGGTCAGAGAAGGTGGGTTCATTGTTCTTGATAGCTGCATAGTATTCCATTGAGTATATATACCACAGCTTTCTCAGCCACTCATCTGTTGTTGGGCACCTGGGTTGCTTCCAGGTTTTAGCTATTATGAATTGTGCTGCTATGAACATAGGACAAGAAACTAATCACCAAAATACATAAAGAGCTCATCAAACTTAGCACCAAAAAAGCAAATGACCCCATCCAAAAATGGGCAGAGGATATGAACAAAACATTCACCTCAGAGGAGATCCAAAAGGCTAGCAAACATATGAAAAACTTCTCTAGGTCACTGATTGTCAGAGAAATGCAAATTAAGACAACACTAAGATACCACCTCACTCCTGTAAGAATGGCATACATCAAAAAGGACAGCAGCAACAAATGCTGGAGAGGATGTGGGGACAGAGGAACCCTTTTACTTTGCTGGTGGGAATGTAAACTGGTACAGCCTTTGTGGAGAGCAGTCTGGAAAACTCTCACAAGTATAGACATGGACCTTCCTTATGATCCAGTAATTCCTCTCCTTGGGTTATACCCCAAGGACTCCATAACACCCAACCAAAAAGAGGTGTGTACTCCTATGTTCATAGCAGCACAATTCATAATATCTCTCTTTTTTCTTAACCACACTAAATAATTCAACCCTATAGCTTTAGGGGAATTTGTATATAATAATGATTATTTTTTTCTCTTAAGTGAATTAGAATAGAAACAAGTTAATTTCCTCATTTTAGAAAGAAAAATAACCTCCCTCTTAACCTTATCTCCCTTGATTCAACTTCTTATCCTTTTACACATCTTTATAACCAAACCTATAGAATATATTTACATATCTGTGTGTGACTCTGTGTTTTATTATAAATGATGGTTTTATTGGATAAAATGACAGATGATCAGTTGTTTATTTTTCAGTAATACTTGTATTTGTTTTTGAAGTAGCCTTGGTTTATAAAACTATACATCTTTTAGATGTACAATTTCTCACCTCTTCAAAATATGTTATTACAAATGCCCCCTATCAACGCTCTAATATTCCTGCAGTAAAGATGATTTGACCCTCCATTCTTTTTTGCCTCCAGGGTTATTGCTGGAGTTTGGTGGTGCCTGTACTACAAATCCACTGCTCCTTGCAGCCATTTTTTTTCATTGTACTGAATAAGACAGGGAGAAATTGAGAGAGGAGGGGGAGAGAGAGAGAAAGTCACCTGCAAATCTTCTTCACTGCTTGTCAATCATCCCTGCTGCTGGTGAGGAGTAGGGGCTTGAACCCAGATCCTTGCTTGGGTCCTTGCACTTAGTACTATATACACTTAACTTCTTATCCAGGCGTACCCCTGCCTGGCCCCCCATTCTTTATTTTTTACAACTATTTTTATTAGTGATTTAATAATGATTGACAAGATTGTAATATAACAGGGGTATAAAACCATACAGTTCCCACCACTAGAGTTCTGTGTCCCATCCCCTCCATTGAGAGCTTCACTATGCTTTATCCCTTTCTGGAGTATGGACAAAAATTCTTTATGGGGTACAGAAGGTGAAAGATCTGGCTTCTGTAGTTGCTTTTCTGCTGGGCATAGATGTTGGCAGGTGGACCTATACCCCCAGCCTGTTTCTATCTTTCTCTAGGAGGGTAGGACTCTGGGGTGGTGAGACTTCTGGACACACTGGTGAGGTCTTCTCCCCAAGGAAGTCAGGATAGCATCTTAGTAGTGTCTGCAACTTGGTTGCTGGAAGGTGGTAAAGTACAAAGGAGAACAAGTAAACAGGAAACCAAAGGTAAGTATAGAGTAGATGAAATTAGAGGTCTTCAAGTGGGGAGAAGCTCAGATGTCTATTTTAGGTTATGTTTCAATTCTGAACTCTAACATCATTTTTCCAAGATAATAGTCTTAGTTCATCTGCATATTAGCTATCTGGCTCAGGCAAAACTGACTGAGGTCATGGACTCCTCCATTATTACAATTCCCCTCCCCGGTTCCTCTTGTTCTTCAATCTGAGAACAAAGGTTTCTATTTTTTATCCTCTTGCTTTGTTTCTTTATTTACTCAAATTAGGGAAAAATATAATATTTTTGTTTTATAAATATCATTTTAGTATGACTTGTGGGGTTTGTTTAGTGATAATGAATTTCTTTAACTATTGCTTATCAAAAAACACGTCATTGGGGAGTCGGGCTGTAGCGCAGCGGGTTAAGCGCAGGTGGTGCAAAGCACAAGGACCGGCATAAGGATCCCGGTTCGAACCCTGGCTCCCCACCTGCAGGGGAGTTGCTTCACAGGCGGTGAAGCAGGTCTGCAGGTGTCTTTCTCTCCTCCTCTCTGTCTTCCCCTCCTCTCTCCATTTCTCTGTGTCCTATCCAACAACGACAACAACAATAATAACTATAACAATAAAGCAACAAGGGCAACAAAAGGGAATAAATAAATAAAATAAATATTTAAAAAAAACCACGTCATCATTCTTTAAACTTTATTGAGAACCTAACTGGATAAAATAATCTTGGGTGGACACCTTGGGAAATATATTCTTTTTTTTTAAGCTTTCTTTTTAGTCTTCATTTATTTATTGGATAGAGACAGTCAGAAATCAAGAGGCAGGGGGTGATAGAAAAAGAGACAAAGAGTCACCTGCAGCACTACTTCACCACCAGTGAAGCTGTCTGCCTGCAGGTGACGGCTGGGAGCTCAAACCCAGGTCCTTGCATATTGTAACATATGTGCTCAACTGGATGTGCTACCACCTGGCCCCCATAAATATATTCCCTATTAAAATTTATTTACTCAGTTTCTTTCTCTCTTTCTTTCTTGTATCAAAGCCAGAGACATTTATAAAACTGTAAACCCAAATCAGTAAAGTAAAGAGAATACACTGTGAAGGAGTTGAAGTGGAATGTCTCAAAATGGGAGGCAGCTCTCACATTCTTTCTATGAAAATTCATTCCAATTATGCTTTGCAGTTACCAATATCTTGAAGTTTCTGTTTTCAGTGTAGATGATAACTTCCATGTTGCTAAATCAACATATCAACCTTCTGCTCTTGCTTCCTTGACCTACCACTCTTTTAAAAAAAATTTATTTTTATTATATAGACAGAGAAAATGAGAAGAAAAAGAGGCTAGAGAGGAAGAGAGATACCTGTAACACTTCCTCACCATTTATGAAGCTTCCAACTTGCATTTGGGAACTGGGGACTTGAACCCAGGTCCTTGATCATGGTAAATGTAAGCTTTACAGGGTGCATTACCACCTGGGCCCCAGAACTATCATTTTTTTATTCCTATATAGTATTTCTTTTCTTGTATTTAAGGGCACCATGTACTCTTGGTTTTCTTTATTTAACCAATATCTCAGTTTCTTAGCTGATTTTTCCTTTTTTTTTTCTCTTTTGTTCAACTCCCTAATGTTGAAATCCATTTTATTTTCTTGTCCAGCTCTACTTTTCTAACCCAGTTAATGGCAATGCTATTTTTTTTCTATGGATTAGGTTAAAACTGTAAAGCTTTGGTTTTAACCTTGACTCTTTTCTTTATACAATCTACATCTAAGTCATCCTGAAATCTTATAAATTGAATATTAAAATATATACATAATATAAGAACTTATTAATATCTCCATTATCATGACCTCTGAATTCTTGTCTCAGTTGCTGGAACAATTATCTAGTTAATCTTCTAAACACAAGCTAGTATGAATGAATTATAATAATTAAAATCAAATCATGCTAGTATTTTACTCAAGATGGTTGTATATTTTACTAACATAATCTTGCATCTTTGTAAGGTGTTGTTAAATTGAACATGCAGTCTCTGGGACTTCAGGATTATAAATCTGATGCTCTAACAGACTGAGCTGTTTCTCAGATGTGTGTGTGTGTGTTGGTGCAGTTAAGACAAATAAATGCGTACATACATATATTTGTTAAATATTCTTAGTAATGGAGACTAGTATAGATAAATGAATATTTATAAATTATTTTATGAATATTACTTAATTGAATTAAGATTTACTGGGGTATGTGTTATATCCTGAATAGGTATTTTTAGAATTTTTCTATCTTTTAAAATAAAACAAAAAGCACATAATGATAAATTATATAATGGTAAATTCTATGTATATTGTAAAGATGCAATATAATAAAGCTAAAATTTCCAAAGATCTTAAATACTTCATAAAGCCAAATGTGTCAAGTAGTTGATAACTTTTTGCAGAAGAAAATGGTTCAGTTAAAAAATTTTGAAGTACTTTTTTTAAAAGCCAATTTATTTAAGCTAATAACTCCTAACCATTGTTTTACATCTGAAATATGTACACAGATATATATGTCAAGGAGTAGGTCTGCTTCTTATGGGTTGATGTTTAATATTTAGTAGTTTACCATTTTTTATTGATGTGCAGTCAACTATGTTTCATGAACCTGCTACTGAGGAAAATGATTACAAGTGTGTGGCTACATCCTGGTCAGATGTGCCTACTTCTTTTAACACAGAGGTTGTTAAAGTGAAACATCTAAGACATATAAAGAAAACCAGGAACTCAAGTAGGTATCCTGGTTTGGAAATTTCCTGTAAGATAAATTGAATTTTGGAAAACTTGACAGTAAACTTAGAACACACATATACATACAAATTCAAGCAACATACATAGAGGTAGAAAGTTGACTCTACAGCAATGAACAGAACAAATAAAATAGGAGAAGGAGAATCAAAAGGAGATTTATGGGTGGGTGGGAGGGGAGATCATAGGCCTATTAAGTATAACAGTCACATTTTGCTGAGTGATATGATAAACACAACTCTAGATCTGCAGTTAGATGACAAGAGTGGATATTTGCACAAGGAATTTTGTCACAAGGAAATAATATAAAGAAATCCTTTAGAAGGACTATGCTTGAATAGTTGACCAGTTTGAAGAATCCTTTTTTAAAATCTTTTCATTTTTTTCATGTGGCCTAAAGTAACCTGATATATTCTATTTCTTGCAACTTGAATGGCACTAATTAACAGAATTATGAATGAATATGCCCCTAAAATTAGAAAAGTGTGTTATATGGGAAGAGTAAAAGGCAACAGATGTGAAAATACCAAAAGGAAGCATTATTTAAATGAGATATTTTGCATTTTAAAGAGAACTTGTCTTAATTTAGAATATAAAATTTATATTGCTTTGTTAAAAGTCACTGGGTTGATTTTTAATGGGTAAAATATGAATAATTAAAAAATAGTAAAAAAATAGATGGAAAATAAGTCTGACATACTCTATGTTATTACTGAGCTCATATTCAGATCTTTTTGTTTGTTTATTTGTTTGCTTCTAAATAGAGACAGAGACCACACACATGCATGGTAAAGCAGCACTCTGTTCAAGTGAGTTATTTTATGGCACACATTCTGATCTTGGAATTAGATGCTCTTATGAATGAATCATTTCATTATTTTAAATTTTATTTTTATTTTCCCCAATTCATTTCAGAGCCACTAGATTGTCTGATATGTCTCTTTGCAGTTAGGGAAAAAATATAAGCCGGAATCTCAGTCTTATGTGAAAACATAAAGGGCAAGACTTAAATTGATTAGACAATAGAAGATATCCTCAGGGGAGGAGATTGTATTGGGAGGCTGCACTTCCATAGTTTATCAGTGAAAAATGTATTTGTCATGAATGCAAAAGAGCTGTAGTGAGGAGATTTTAAACTCTTTTCCAAAAAGCAACCCAAAAGAAAAAGAAATCAATAGATATAATCTGAAGATATAGCTAGATTTCTGTGATTTCACAAGGACTAGTAATCTCCCAGAATAGGCATCCAAAATTAAAGGAAACTGAGAAAAAAAAATCTTTATGATTTGTAGATGTGGGCCCTTATTTGTTCCCTAAATAACCTATGAAAGTATTTTTATGTGATGTAATGTTAGGCTTCAGCATTTTCCAGTTTCAGAATTCTATCTCAGTTTATGTTCCTAAGTTAAAACCCATGTGTAGTAGGCAGTCTTCAAGATGTTCCCTTAATATTCTTGACTACATGCATGTTTATGTTGGTCCCATCATGACTTATATAGCCAGTGAGATATCAGAAATGACAAGATGTGAATGTTGATTGGAACATCATTGCTTCTATCTTATTGACACTTGAAATACTCTTTCTGAGGAAAGGCAGCAAGCATGTTGAAGGATAGTCAAGCAGCTTTATGGAAAGTCTATAAAATGAGTAACTGATGTCTCTTACCATAAGCATAGCATTTACTATCCAGTCATATATATGAGTTATTCACATGTATTTCCCAGTTCCAGGCAGACCTTCACTAGACTGAGGTCTCAGCTGATATTTTAACTTTGACTTTATGTGAGTCTTTACAGCAGAAACATCCAGAAACTTAGAATTCCTGAACTCCTGTCTTTGAGAAATTGTGAGTTAACAGATGTTTATTGGTGTCTTAAACAACTATGTATTGGGATAATTTTATGTAGAAACAAATAACTAAAATATTTTTGATACCTGGAATTAAGAAAGCTGCCAAATCAATATATAATGACTTGGGTGAATCTCAGACGTTAGAGGAGATTTGAAGATATTGTTAAAGATTAAAGTGCTTTGAGTAGATGTTGGTAGAAAACACAATGGTACTTGGACTAATAGGATATACCTGTTATATAGGGGTTCTTGATAATGGCAGGCAGTTTAGTGACACAATCTTCTGAAGTAATGTGGAAAGCAAAAATGGCTTTACTATGCTGGATAATCTAGCTAAGGGGATTTGAAGCAATGCTTTGAAGACTATTGCTGTTTTCTTCATGCTACTTATTCTAAAATCGAAGAGATGAGAAATAAGAGGAGGAAGTTTTTGTTAGACTAAAAAGTAGTCCAGATTGATTCACTTAAAAAATGTCCAGGTTTTCCATTTGCAAGCAATTCTGAAAAGTAAGACATACATTTTAGCTAGGAATACAACTATGAAACTGTTTAAAAAGTATAATCTAAGTATAAAATCAATAGTATGGCTGTAAAGTCTTTTCAGGCCTCAGAGACTAAGTTAAGGAAAAGGGGTTCTAAGAAGTAAGTTTAGTTCATGTATTTTTTATGTATTACATAAAAATAATAATAATAAAGAAAAAAAGAGACATACCTTACTGGATTTCTTTCTGCAAGACTTAATTTTGCAGATTCAAAGATCTTGCACTAACTGGATTCTTTATAAGTTCTAAGCCATCTCTCTCTATATAAAAGATTTTATTTATTTATTTATGAGAGAGGGATGGAGAGAGAGAGAGCGAGAGCTATAAAGAGAGAGGGGGAGAGAGAGAGAGAGAGAGAGAGAGAGAGAGAGAGAGAGAGAGAGAGAGATGGCATTACAGGCATATAGGATACAATGATGCTGGTGTTTCCAAGTCAGCACCCTACGCACTGCACCATCTACTGAGGGCTCCAAAGCACACTTTCTTTTTCCTCCAGGATTATGGCTGGGTGTTGGCTATGAATCCACTGCTCCTGGTGGTCAACTTTACCTTTTTTTTTTTCTGGATAGGACAGAGAGAAATTGAGAGAGGAGGGCAGATAGAGAGGGAGAAAGACATCTGAAGACCTGCTTCACCACTTATGAAGCAACCGCCTGCAGCTGGGCAACTGGGGGGCTCCAACAGGATCCTTGTGCAGGTTCTTGTGTTTCCTAATAATATGTGCACTTAACCCTGTGGCCACTGCCCGCCCACTCAGTTATATTTTGTTGTGCTCGTACAAATGACAGAATCTTTTGTAACCGAATCCAAATGATATTATGCTTCCTCTCTTGTTCACAGACTCTATTATACATATGACAATGAGGGTGATGATTTCAATGATTTGTTTTACTCCCAACTTAATATCCTTTAATTTTTGACACTCATCGTGGAACAATATACACGTTTCCAACCATTAACAGATATGTGCTCCCTAACTCATGTCCTCTGTAATCTGTTTGCCTTTCTTCTCTTTCTTTTCTTCCTCTTCCTTTTTCCTTATTTCCTTCTTTCCTTCCTTCCTTCCTTCCTTCCTTCCTTCCTTTCTTTCTTTCTTTCTTTCTTTCTTCTCTCCTTCACTTCCCTTCCCTTCCCTCCCCTTCCTGTTTCTTTCCCTCCTTCCCTTTCTTTCTTTCTTTCTTTCTTTCTTTCTTTCTTTCTTTCTTTCTTTCTTCCTTGCTTTCTCTTTCTTCCTCTCTTTCTTCCTTTCTCTTTCTTCCTCCCTCCCTCCCTTCCTCCCTCCCTTCTTTCCTTCCTTCCTTCCTTTCCCAGAGCACTACTCAGTTTTCATTTACTGTGTTGCTTGGGATTAAATCTGGGTACTATGCCTTCTTAGGCATGAACTTTTTTTTTTTTGGCATAACCATTATATTATCTCTCCAGCCCTCTCTATAATCTCAATTTAAGCACTCCTCATTTTCTCATATTCCAACTTCAAAAACAGTTCTTTCTGTTCTTGACATAAAGTCAACCTCACTACTGCCCTAAATCCTTTGCTTCAGCTATTTTAAAATTTCCATATTTCTTTAGTTTGTGGCATGGTATGTTCTTACCATTCACTGTCCCCAGAGAATCTCACTGCCTGCTTCATCTAAAGTTTCACTCATCCCTCTAGAAACACCCTAACTTTTACATCTTTTAGTGTTTAAAACATTGATTACTATTTTATTATATTATTTTCTATGTGTTTAAGACATATTTTCCTCTTCTAGAATATAAAACTCCAACTGGAGAGCCTTCAGCTACTTCATCAGTATAGTTCTCAACCAGATTTATAATTACACAACCAAAGTTTAATAAACATTTCTTGAATGAAAAGCATGTCATATATTAGTTTGCTTATATTTTACCTGAAATTGCTTCAACCCTGTATTTATAATTACACTTTATTGTACTTTATGGGAAAACTATTTTATGTGGCACTTCAACATTCTAGTATATTAAAATTTTAATTTATCATGTACAGGTATTTCACTTTGTTTCATCTGAGCAGATGAACAGTTCTTGATTTGTTTTTAACTAGTTTTCACCCTTGAGCTTTTATAACTGCAAATAGGTATAAGACTCAGGGTATAGGTTAATGTTTTTTTTTATTGATTGACTTTATATTCAAAGGAGGTCTCGAAACTTTACATCAGGCTCAACCTGATGCTGTTGACTGGCTACGGAAGAAGAGCAAATGCTAGAAGATTTATTTATTTGATAGAGGCAACCAGAAATCAAGAAGGAAGGGGCGATAGAGAGTGAGAGAGACAGAGAAACACCTGTAATATTGCTTCACCACTTGCAAAGCTTTACCACTGCAGGTGGGGCCCAGGGGCTCAAACCCCGTCTTTGTACATACATTGTAACGTGCACTCAATCAGATGCACCACAACCCTGCCCTGGTTAATAGTTTTTCAACACCACATCTAAGCTTGAATTTTGGACTTCTTTGGAGTAAAACAGTCTTATTATTACTTATAAGGATATATCTGAGTTGTAAAATGTCCTTTTTTTCTCACTCAATTTTTGCAACCACAGTTAGAATACTTGCATACATTTTTATTGTTGCTTTCTCTCTTTCTTTCTTCCTTTCTTTCTTTCTCTCTCTCCCTTTCTCCCTTCCTTCCCTTTCTTTCTTTCTTTCTTTCTTTCTTTCTTTCTTTCTTTCTTTCTTTCTTTCTTTCTTTCTTTCTTTTCTTGGAAACACTGACAAGACCATAGGATAAGAGGGGTACAATTCCCACCATCAGAGCTATGTATCCCCTCCCCTCCCCTGATAGCTTTATTATTCTTTATCCCTCTGGGAGTATGGACCCAGGGTCATTATGGGGTGCAGAAGGCATACAGTTTTTTTTTCTTGCATCTCTAGTGAAAACCTTGTCAGCAGACAGTAACTACACAGACATCTTTTTTTTAACACTTAAAAAAACTATTTATTTATTCCCGTATGTTGCCCTTATTGTTTTATTGTTGTAGTTATTATTGTTGTTGTTATTGATGTCGTCATTGTTGGATAGGAGAGAGAGAAATGGAAAGAGGAGGGGAAGACAGAGAAGGGGAGAGAAAGATAGACACCAGCAGACCTGCTTCACAGCCTGTGAAGTGATTCTCCTGCAGGTTGGGGGCAGGAGGCTCAAACTGGGATCCTGAAGCAGGTCCTTGTGCTTTGTGCCATGTGAGCTTAACCCACTGTGCTACTGCCCGCGACTTCCCATAGACATCTTCTATGTTGTTTTGTTTATAGTGTATACCTTTTCTCTCCTCCTCCTTTAGTATATTAAAGTACATTTTTAATATACTAGGGAAAAAAGATACCTACTGGCCTGCTTCACTGCACCTAAAGTGCATCCCCACCCTTCCTACAGATGGGAAGTGGGCAGTAAGAGCTCAAACTCAAGTCCTTTAGTATGCTAATGTGTGTATTTAACAGGGTGCTCCACCACCCATTCCCCCATATAATGCTATCTATGGCAAAGGCACTGCTTCTTTCCAAACTTTTTCTTTCTTATACTTAAAATAATACTGAGATAAATCCTATAACTTTTTTTTTTTTTTTACTTATTCACATGATTGGAAAGTCGAAGTGAAATTGGAAATCAGGGAAACCAGCTATCTATGACAATATGTGACCCATTATTGCAGATTCATATTGCCTGTCAGAAATTTTCACTGTAATCCTTTGAAAAGTTTATTAAAATGTTTCCAGAAAAGTTTTAACAACTGATTCAATACTTTTCCTTCTATGTAAGATTGCTCAGTCACTAAATGTCATAGCAGTTTCTTCAACATTAATATGCTCTACTTTTGGGGGGAAAAAAAACTTGTTGTTTGTCAAGGTCTCCCAAAGTTGAATAAATATTGATATTTCTTTATAAGTCAATGTTATCTCTTTATGAAGAATTCAATGTGAATTTTTCAAAATTTGCAATTGTGAAGCAAACACTAAAATGCAGTTCTATCTAGTTCTTATACTATAGAAAACCTCAGTGTTATGGCCATCTTTTTTGTTGTGTCATTGCTCGGCATTGAATTCAGTTTAGCATTGAATACAGACTTCTGGAAAATAGAAATGTACACTCAGGATATTTACTAAATGACAAAGTGAAGAAGAGGTATATATGTAATCAAATGCTTGAGGGTTTATTGCTAATTTATCTTTTACTTTAGCCAGTATTTTAGAACATCTTTAGTAATTTGAAGAAAATATTAACTATGCACATAGTATAAATCCAAAGGCATAAGTACAGGTAATTATTGAAAGTAGTTTTAAAACTATAACTGGTAAAGCTTCAAATAACTATCTTTTTATGTCTGTGATATAAAGCATGCAGAGAGCTATGATGTATTAGTGTTCCTGTTCCTTTTTATATGAGAGGTATTATAAACTCTTTAACCCAAAGAGGATGTAACTAGGGAATAGTCTTCTATATCAGTGTACCCAGGATGAAGCAGATAACCTAGTACCTTTTGCATAAAACAATGTTGATGGAAATGTTCATTATTAATTATTATTATTAGTGATTTAAAATGATTGACAACGTTGTAGGATAAGAGAGGTACAATTCCATACAATTCACAGCACCAGAGTTCTGCATCCCATCCCCTCCATTGGAAGGTTCCCTATTCTTTATCCCTCTTCAGTATGGACCTGCTGGACATGGATATTGGCAGGTTGATTCATGCTCCCAGCCCATTTGTGTCTTTCCCTAGTGGGGCAGGGCTCTGAAGAGGTGGGGTTCTGGGACATATTGGTGAGGTTGTCTGCCTAGGATGTCAAATTGGTGTCAAGGTAGCAACTGCATTTTCATTTCCCTATCCTCACATGGAAGGCAGTTTATAGCCAGCAGTTGGTAACCTAGTCTCAGGTCTCCATTGAGTGCTCATCATAACATACATTTTCAATACAATCTTGCTCTTATAGCTGCTCTTTAGAGGTTTCTAACTACTTAGCTGACTCAAATAATCGAGGAAGCAAACTTACCTTGCCATTAAATGGGATCAGATGTGTCAGCAATACCAAATTGTCCCACATGCTGTAGAACCTGCTATAATAAAAGAGGGTATAATTTAATTTCTATCATGAGGAGGTGCTCAACTAGGGACCACAACAAGAACATCAACAGCTGTTGTTATTAGAAATCTGTCTTTTTCTATGTTTAGTGCTTTCAGAGACTCACAAAAACAACATTCTCTTAAAGTCACTCAGAGATTTAGCAATGCTTCCTATGGGGGCAATTTACCAACATATTTATAAAAAGATATGTTAAGAAAGTTTAATAAAATTGTATAATGATATGAATCTTATAAATGAATTGATAAAACTATCCAGTTTTATCAATGCTTAGTGATACATCAGTTATTTGGTCTGTAGTATCAAGTTGAAATTTAACTTTTCATGTATTCTTGATGAATTTCCATCAATGTATTATAATCACCTTCAAGGTCAGGTATGTCTGTCCTATATATGTGCCATTTACAGCATCTGGTCTTCCAACTATTGGATACTCAGCAGTTGTGCATTAATTATATCTGAGGTAGATATACAGAATGTACTCCTTGAATCATGCTCATAAATGTTTATCTTAGTTTTGAGCATGGATATGTAATATATAACATTATATAATGTTAACTTCTTCGTGCATTGTGACAATTTTAATTTTCAATCTTACATTAGAATATATTTTAATATAGTACTGAGGAATGAACTCAATGACTATGTAGCTTCCCTAGACCAACTTTCACACTTAGAGAAAAGAGAAGGAGATAAAGAAAGTCAGGAAAACCATGGTAATGTTGTTCCACATGTAAGGAACTCCCATGTAGTGCCAGAGCTAGATAGAACCCAGGACCTGACTCATAGTGAGTAGTGAACAATCTCCTGACTTAGTATATAAATCTTTGAGGCTAGGACTTATTATCTTCATCAGTAAATATCTAGTTTTCCAAATATTTCGTTATGTGATAGGTGATTTATGTTAATTTGTAGTGAAAGTTGTTATAATATTGCAGAAACTCAGAGAAAGGATATAAGAATATAACTGTCTACTCAGGCAATTATTTTTGTTTGTTTGTTTTAAGTTATCTTCAGCAAATTGAGAAACACATATTGTCTCTACTCTGACAGATAAGTCAAGGAGAGAAGAGAAACTCTGAGTGCTTATAGTAGAGAAATGTGATTCTGTATGTTTGTGTGTACACATGTGTTTCTCCAAGAATTTCAAGCTTCTGAAGGACGTAGTTATATGGTTATATGTGGGGCTGCATTGGAAAACATATTCAGCTTAATGTGGTACGAGGTAACTTTTATGATGTATAAATAATTAAATTTTTCCCACAAGTGATTTTGAGATTATATCCTCAGTGAATTTATTATAAAGTGACAGACTTTATAGAATCCACTTTTAAAAAATATGAAAGTTGGAGTAAAACCCTAGGAAACATCTGAATTATCTAGGTTATTACATTTCTACACTGCATGTCAATTTAATGTGAAGATTCCAGTAATTTATATCAAACCTACAGATTAATCATTCAGAGTCAGTATCTATGTAGCCCTTTTATAATTTGACTCAGGAATTCTTACCTTCCTACAAGAATCTTTGTCTTAAACCCCAGCTTCTTTGATGATCAGACATTGATCTTACTGAGAGTTCTTGCTGAGGTTTGGGTTAATTTTCCAAGTGCTAACATAAAGCAACAGCTTAAACTTCACATTTACAGATATTTTTAGAGAAAATGAACATGTTTATTGATTGGCTCTGTGATCTAAGTACACTTACCATCCCTGGCTTTTCTATTTCTTTTTAATCCTTAACAGATGGTACTGAATTCGTTATGGCTCATTTAGAATCATAGCAACTTTTTCTTTGTCATAAGAACAACATTCTTAATTCTTTAGAGACTAAGTTAACTCTTAAACTCTCTTACAAGAGACTTAATACTTAAAAAGGTACTCACTGGGTCACCAAGATAGCTCACCTGGGATGCTTCCTAGTTTGCCATGCATGCTGCTGGAGAGTCTGACTCTCAGGACACATTGAAAAGCTTTGGTGTTTTTCTCTGTATTTGAAAAAGTCAGTTGGAATGTTGAAGCCCTTGAGATGAAAAAAAAACAAAAAACTGAGGATGAAATTGAGAGGAAGAGGTAGAAGGAGGAGGAGAAAGAATGGAAAATTATTAAAGTAGACACCTAAGTTTAATCAGCATTTTCATCTAATTTTGACATTCTAGAGGTAGAAAATATAAAAATTAAAATCTCTATTATTCAAAAATATTTGTTGAATAGCTATGATGTCCTTTATACTGTGCTAAGGGACTAGAATTTTGAGACAGAGGACTTTGCTCCTTTTGGAAATACCTTTTGTAGTGAGTAATATACAAATGTGTTAATATATACTTAAAATGTACTAAAATTTATGGTACAAATAAAAATCAGCAGTTTGGAAGAGTAACTAATTACTTCTTGGGTTAGGGGTGAATTAAAAATAAGCCTACCATTTGAAGAGACCATCATTGAACTAGTGGATAATAACTCAATCATTGGTGAATAAATCTGATGTTACAAAAAAAATTCAACATATAAACCAGGAAACATAGCACATATTTTATTTATATAGGCTATTTAGAAATTTATTTTATCAATGTTTCCTACACTTTAGAATATGGAATTCTGTAATCTTATTTAGATTTATCAGTGTTTTGAGGCTTTCATGCTTTAAAAAAGTGTTTTAAAATATTTTTGATTTTTCAGTATTCACCTTTGGTGATATAAATAATTTTGTGTATTGCTCTTTCAGGGTATTACAAGTCTGTCTGCTGTCTATTGGTTAAAAAAAAATAGATGTTTATTAATTAGTTTCACTGTTCTCCAAAAACCAAAGTACTATGTTTTAAAGTTGCTTGGTTGTTATCCTTTCTCTTTATTGCAAAAGTTGATTGGGCTGCTCTCCCTAAATAGTTTTTTTTTTTTGTAATGGCTTTAAAACATTAAACTTCTTCCACTTAAAAAAAAAATGTATCTGAACTGTTTGTTATGTGGTACTTTCGGATAATAAGATGCCCAAAGACACGCCTACAACACAAAGAAAAACATTATTGGTGTTACAAGTCATTTGATAAAGTTCAAGAACACATTTATAATTAATTATAAATAAGAAACATTATTCATCAATAACAACAAATATTTTCTCAAAGAAAAACCCTAAGTCCACTTAAGTTAAAATTAAATTTAGTTAAAAATTTAAATCACGAGGGCCAGACAGTGGCAGGCACACTTGGGTTAAGTGCATGCATTATAGTGGGCAAGGATCCAGGTTCAAGCCCCTGGTTCCCACGTGCAGGGGGAAAGCTTCACAAGTGGTGAAGCAGGGCTGCAGGTGTCGCTCTGTCTCTCTCTCTCTGTGTCTCTCTCTATATATATATGTATATATTCTCCTCTCACTTTATCTCTGACTCTATACAATAATAAATAAATAAACATTAAAAAATAAAAAATTTTAAATCACAGTGTCATGATCATAATTTATTGGAATTAATATGAAAAGTAAAAAATTGAAAATGTGATACCATAAATACTTAGTATTTATTTTCATCAAAATGTATTATGTATTATAATATGAGATAAAGTTATCTCATGTATTTTGTACTACTCAAATACATTAAAACTGCATTAAAATTGTACCATTGATATAAATTACTTAGTGGAATACATTAGGGATCAAAAGTAGGTTCAAGTATATATTTGAGAATTTAAGCACAACAGGTTATATGCTTTCTTACACTAGGAGTGTATAGTTTGCTTAATAGAAAGTAGAATATGAGGGATATTTCTTGGTATGAAAATAACATATTCAAAAGCTAAACTCAATATTACTAAATAATTAACAGCTTTAAAACATTTAAAAATTACAAAGGAACAAATCATCCTATAGAAAATTGGGGAAAATTAGACAATTTTAAAAATATCAAATGACCAATACTATATTAGAAGATTCTCTGTGACCTGGGAGGTGCAGTGGATAAGGGATTAGATTCTCAAGCCTGAGTTCCATCTCTGGCATCACATATGCCGGAGTGATGCTCTGTTTACATCTCTTTCTTCTGTTTCACTTTCTCTCCCTCTAACCCCTTTGCTTTCATGTTAATAAATATATGAACCAAAAAAAAATAGATATTTTTTATCAGCCATCTGAAAAATCTCAGTATAACATTACATGGCATTTTATTCAATAGCTGTTTATAAACATTCTCAAGAAAATAAAAAAGAGAATTGTTGGTAACAAGTATTATGGGGACTTCATGTAAAAATTATTATCTAAAACTTTTTAATAAAACATGATGATATATTAAATACATAATATAAATTATGAATTACATCTATGACCATTTATTGAGGGGATTTTCTTAGATAATTCATGAGTGAATATTAAGATTCAAAATTTTGTAGTGTAATAGGATTTTTATAAGCAATACTTGATAATGAAACTTATTTATGCATATGAGTATATAGTTAATCATAATTCCTGCCTTTTATATATGAGATAAATGTTTTAGAGAGCATATATATCATACATATAGATGTTTATTTACATATAGTTTGTTGTTTTCGACGGGCTATGTTGTTTTCGCTGGGGCTGGCTTCAAGGGCAGGTAACAGACGACCAGGGACTCATGGTTGAGCTGTAGGCAGTATCTCTTTATTCATGCAGGACGCAGCACAGTCTAAGCCGAGCTAAGCTAAACTAAAAGTACCGTAAAACTCACAATGCTGTCTTTATATATACTTGCCAAGTAGGGTGGAAACAGGATATGACATAGAGAGGGTGGAGAGAAAAGTGACTGGTGAAAATCAGAGTGTGACAAGGAGAGGATCAGGGTATGACAAGGAGAGGGGGTGGAGCTGGCGAGAATTCTATCACTGAACCACTAATGCCCTGGAGGGAGGGTGGTGCTTGTTAACAGCGGTTATGTAAATAGAATGAAGTGGTTATGTAAATAGAATAGTGTTAAGCAGGGGGGATTTAAACCAAATGAAACAGAAGGGGTCTCATGCATACCAACAATAGTTGGTTGTATTGATGCATGTGTATGTTATGCCTACATTATCTGAAACGAATTAGGATGTTATTAGCTTAGTGGTATTTGGAGTTGTGATAGGGTAGTGAGTTGAGCTGATATAGGGTGAGGGAAGAATTTTTAAAAATATTTATTTATTTCCTTTTGTTGCCCTTGTTTTTTACTGTTGTTGTAGTTGTTGTTGATGTCATCTTTGTTGGAAAGGACAGAGAGAAATGGAGAGAGGAAGGGAAAACAGAGGGGGAGAGAAAGATAGACACCTGCAGACCTGCTTCACTGCTTGTTAAGTGACTCCCTCCCCCCCCCCCCCCGCAGGTGGGGAGCCGGAGGCTCGAACCAGGATCCTTTTGACATTGCACTTCACTCCACGTGCGCTTAACCCACTGTGCTACCACCCGACTCCCTGGAAACTTTCTTATGATAATGATTTACTCTGCCATATATTTCTTTATCAAATTGAAACTCCATGCCTTTCAAATCATCCGCAGGAACATCTGACATCTCTTATCTCTATACATGGAAAGATGAAGGGAAAAAAACCCCAGCAGATTTAATAAATTGAATTATTTTTTATGCTTCCCTATATATAAGTTCAATTATTCAACTCTTATAGATGCATTGACTCTGCCATATGATTTGTAGCTTTTTCTTTTCCTGTAGATGGTTCATCATTTATAACTCTATTGCTTAAATTTGAATTCAGCCCTGAGACATTTTGCGTTCATTAAAATAGTGTGGAAGTGCCACTGTACCATATCAGAGTTTAGACTTCAGGAGTCAAGTGGAATTATAGGATTTCACTCCTGCCTTTGCAATGAACAACAAAAAAAAATTACTATATGATTGCTTTCACAGGAAGGAAGAGAAACATGAGGCATACAGACATAGAGCTGCCATAGTGAAGTATAGCCTAGAGCAGTCAACCTCAGTTGGATGCAAAATAAGTGAGAGTAAATGATCATAATGTTAAACCACCCAGTTCTGGGGAAGTTTGGCTGTATATAAGCTTATACATCAGATATACTGTGTGCAGTCAGATATATGAAATGAGTACACATACATACAGAGACACACTCAGCAACTGTATTTTCAGGACAGTAAGTTTTCACTTGAGAAGTTTTCACATATTTCTTCATCTCAGTAACTTGATTTAATTGGTAGGGTGAAACTAAATAGGAAATGAATCCAAGTTTTCTCAAACTTTCCTCTAAACTGAAAAAAAGTTTTTGTTCAATAATAAACTAATCAATTTGTTATAGACTCATGTATATTGTATTTCTTCTTTGGAATTTTAATGGACTAGTATTTTTATTTAAAAATTATGCTTTGCTGAGTATGATGAATAATAGCTAAAAAGCACCATGACTGCTAGTGCTTATACAAGTCTGTTAAGAACTCAAATATCACTGTTTAACAGATGAAGTATATTGCATCTAGCTATGCTCAGTACATCTCACATTCAGTGGAGTAGCAGAATAACTGAAAATCAGGTCTAACTAGCCTGACTCCAAAATCCTCGCTCTAAAGATACTCTAAATCATCTTGGTGGACCAGAAAGTCAATAGTATATCTCTTAGGCTTTATCTAGTACATTATATATATTATACCTTATGAAAGGTTTAATTGAGCATGCTTCAACAATCGTGGCATATATATAATGGAAAAAAAGGAAAGCTAGTATTATATTGAACATGATTATTTGATTAATTTGATGATTATTTGATTATTTGATATTTTAAGTTCAACTGTGAAGCAATCATTATGACACGTGCTAATGATTTATAACTAGGAAAAAAAAAGGTGGATTTGTCCCTCCACTCCTGACGCAACCATTCCAGTATTGGAAATACAAATAAATAAGAATTGAGAAGCACAAAATGTGATGGTGCTAGTGAAGAAGTAAGTAAATTGGGTATTAATAAAATAAAATTAAATTAAAAAAAGAATGAGGAACATTTTAGTTTTCTCACAATTAGGAAAGATCTGAAGAACATGATATCATATTTGCTAACTGCGTAGTGGTATTAAATTGAATCTATACCCCACAACTTCCTTATCCAGTTTTCTGCTGATGGACATTTAGGTTGTTCCAATATTTTGGTTTTTGGTTATTATGAATAAAGCAACTCTGAACATGGGTGTTAATCTATCCCTGAAAATCAGTGTTTTCATGTCCTTTTGACATATGTCTAGAAGCAGTACTGCTGGATCATAAGGTATTTCTATTTTTATTTGTTGAAGAACTTTCTATAGTTTTCCTTAAGCTTTGTACTAGTTTGTTATTCCTAACAGTGTATTAAAAGGTTCTTTTTTCTCTATAGTTCAACAACAAGTAATTCTCACTTTGTTGATGTAGACCATCTTCACAGATATGAGGTAGAATGTAAATGTGCTTCTTGGTTTGCATTTTCTATCGGTAAGTTAAGAGGAGCATTTTTTCATATGCTAGTGGGCCATCTGTGTGTCATCTCTAGAAAATTATCTGTTTAGATCTGTTGCCCACTTTTTATTGGCTGCTAATTATTGTTGTTGAGCTGTACAATTTTTATTTGCTTTATATAAATTCCTTGACAGATGTGTGATATAAAAAAATCCTAATTGCAGAGGTTACATAGCATAATGGTTATGCAAATAAACTCTCATGCCTGAGGCTCCTAAGTCCTAGGTTCAGTCCCCTGCACCACCATAAGCCAGAGCTGAACATTGTGCTGGTAAACAAACAAAAAACAGGAAAAATATCCTAATTACTGGGTATCCTTTTAAAAAATATTTTGTTATCTTTATTTGTTGGATAGAGACAGTCAGAAATCAAGATGGTAAGGGAGATAGAGAGGGAGAGAAAAAGAGAGAGACCTGAAGTAGCGCCTCACCACTTACGAGACTTTCCCCCAAAGGTGAGAATGGGGGCTCCAACTGGATCCTTGCACTTTGTAACATGTGCGCTTGACCAGGTTCACCACTATCCATCCCCTTGGGTTTCCTTTTCATCCTTGTGGAATTTCCTTTCAACATGTAAAAGATTTTAAATGATGGAATCCTATTTTTTTTATTTATTTGTTTGTCTGTTCTTGCTTTAGTATTCCTTATATGGGACTGAGTCTGAAAAAAAACATTTTAAAGCATTTTACCAGTGTTTTCTTCTATGTTCTCTATACTTTAATGTTTAATATCCAGGACCTTAATCCATTTGTTGATTGTGATGTGTGCTGTTAAGTGATGGTCTGGTTTCAATTTTCTATAATATAGCTGTCCAGTTTTTCAAACATCTCGCCTTTATTCTTTTATTATTATTATTATTATTATCTTTACTTATTTTTATTGGATAGAGACAGCCAGACATTGAGAGGGAGGGGAGATAGAGAAAGAGAGAGAAAGAGAGGCACTTGCAGCACTGCCTCACCACTCATAAAGCTTTCCCCCTATAGGTGGGAAGCAGGGGCTTGAACTTGGGTCCTTGTGCAATGTAATGTGTGCACTTAGCCAGGTATGTCACCATCAGGCCACTTGCCTTTAATTTTTAATTTTACCAGATAATTATTTGTATTTTTGTCAGTTAGTCTATCTCCCCTGATGAATTATGTACCACATGATAGCAGGGAAAGTTTTGCTGTTTGTTCCATGCTGTTTTAAAATGAAAGTGAGTCATCAGGGAGGTTACTGTGCAGGTAGAACACATTCCTTTCATGATAGCTCCCTAGTCTTGCTTGCTGCCCTATTTTATGGCATATTGGTGCATTGATTTCTTACTCTCATAAAAAAATGACAAATATGAAAACATGTAGTCTGGTATTGTTGACTGTTTCAATATTGTTATGTTTTCATAACATAAAAGTTATTACTGCATTCATGTTTCTATACATAAGTACGACAAACAGCAGTCAACCATTTAACATATATTTGATAAGTAACTGAATATCTACATAAACTTGTGAAGTATGCAGATTGTATGTACAAATGGATATTTTTTATTGTAGTTAAATCATGTAAATTTTAAATTGCTGGGTTAAATCTCACTCCCTAATCCACAAGTCATAACCGTTTTTTTTTCTCTTTTATTTTTTTGCTTGACTCTGAAAGAAGACATACATATAATAATAATTACTCATGACTGATAAATGTCTCAAGGCCTAGCAATAAAAGATATTTCCCAAAGGCAACAACGAAAAATTTTAAGAGGTGGATATTTCTTCCAAAATAATTTTAGCATCCCCTAGAATGTCTCAGAGATTTTTGTGGTAAAATTAAAAGTCTGTGAAATGTTTGCTATCCTTACCTCATTATATACTGAGGATTGCTCATACAGAGAAAACACATATGGCAGCATAATTAAATATTGTTTGGTTTTTTAAATTGTTTTAAGATTCACTTATCTTTGCAGATTTTTTTTACCTTGTTAATTAAGTTATCATTTGAAGAAACGAAAAAATGTTTCAAAATTAGTACAGCTGTTCAATGTGTTAGTAAATTCTCATTTCTATCTTTTTGCTTTCTGAGCATTTTACTTCTGTTAAATATACACTGATTAACTTTTTTTCACTAGGAAACCACAGCTTATAGACCAATCCCAAGAGATATCTCTGGTAATGAAAAAAAGTTTGATTCAATTTTCCTGAAAGAGAGAAGGCAACAACCAAAAATTTTAAGAGATGGGGGTGAATATTTTTCCAAACTATTTTTAATATCCCCTAGAATGTCTCAGACATATAGTGCTGCCAAGGGTCAGATCTGGGACTGGATTTTAGAAACCTCAGTTATGCAAGTCTTCTGTGCCTCTGCTGGACTATCTCTCTGCACTAGAGAAAGTCTTAATAGGATATATAATATAGGTCAGGTTTCCTTTAAAGGCTTTAGCAACATATATTTCATTGAATACAGATGTCCAGCTATTTACAGTATTGAAAAGTTCATAAAGACTGCATTGCAAGCAGCTTGCCTTCTAAAATGTATTCTGAATACAAACATTGGGTTACCAGAAAAGCCATGATGCATTTTTGCATAGATAAATATGTATTGACTTTTATAATAACCCAATATGTTTCTTTATAAAGTTTACAATGCATCTACTGTAGGAAAGACAAGGCATATTACACTCTTTATAGTTATGGTTCAGTAGTGCTTGTGAATCCCATTGAGTAGACGGACATCATCTCTCAAACTCCCCAAATTCCAGATCTCATTGATCTCATGAGGTCAATGTGTGTCATTGTAAACTTAAGTTACCAAGTGGTCATGGATGGTAGATATGAATAGAGTATAGTCTCTAGTTTTCTAGTATCCTCCCAATTACATTTTGGGTATTCCTTTTCTCAACGTTGACTCTGTGATCTCTTAATCATCTTCACACTGGAAATTTTAATTATGCAAAAACTGTTCTGAACATTGGTAGGATTATTATCTCTGTCCTGCAACTTGAAATTTGTCCACAAAGATCATATTTATTCCTCCACTGATATTTGTTCTCTTTCTATCTCTGACTACAACAGATTATGTAATGTGTACAAAGTGACACAATTGCCTAACAATGTATTTCATAGATAACTCAAGAAATTTTTTTTCATTTTATTTTTATCAAGAGAGGTTTATAGTGGAAAAATTTAAGGGCTAGTTTCAGTATTTTTTTTTTGCTTTATTAAGGAAATTTTCAATTGCAGGATTGGTGTCATAAAAGTATGGTTTCATATCTCCCAAAGATAGGTAACAAGCACATCTGACCCTCTACCAAGCCATCCTCCTTCACCATAGTGTACTAGATCTCTGACCTGCTCTGTCATCACTTCTGCCTCTCTCATTCTGAGCCCCAAATCTGCTGAAGTAGACCACATTCCATTGAGCTCTCATCCTGTATTATCCCTTGCTTTATGTCTTAGGTCTTATCTATGAGTGATGCTCTCTAGGATCTGTCCTTCTCATTCTAGCTTATTTCTTTAACAGGATTCCCTCCAGTTTTGTACACCTGTGACCTATAATTTATTTAAATTAAAAAGGAATATTCACAGCTGACACTTGAAGCGGCAGCAGGATGCAGAAAAAGAAGGTTTGGAGCAGAAAGGGAACACAATCCTTTATTTGTGCTGGCACCTCAGAGTTGGGTGAGAGAGCAACAGTTTGGGCCACGTGGAGGTAGCAAAAATGGCCGCCTGGCACAACAACCTTCCCTGTGTCTAGTCACCGAAGTGAAAGGCCGGCAACAGAGTGAGGTGTGAAAGAAGAAGGGCTTTTATGGGAATAGCTCTTGTGAGAATGAGAATGGGGAGGAGTAACCATAGCACTCCAGGGTAGGATAATAACTCTCACGGGAATGGGAAGGGGGAGGAGTAACCAAAGCACTCCAATGCAGGGAATTAACAATGCCCAGAGGGGGGGCAACATGGCAGATGTGACTGTATCTGCACAATTTCCCAGCACACAGATTTTAATTTATAGAATTTACTGTAAAGGCCAGAGAGGGAAATGTGTACTAGGTAAGTAAAGATTGCCTTGCCTTTCATTTGAAATACCTGGAAGTGGTCCCAGAAAAGCTGGCGAATCAGAGGCTCTGCTTTAGAAAATCAAATGTGTTAGAGCTCCATGTTTCAGAGGGAGAGTTGGGAGGCTTATATTTCTCAGACAGCCTTGATTTCTGTATGGCAATCATCAAGAAGTAGTTGATATCTTATCTTAACTCCCTAACAGACTCTTTTAAGGGTTATGTGTCCGGATTGAGGCTACAGAGTGGTTACCTGAGTTATGCTAAGAGAAAGCACAATGGGAACACAGAGCAGTCAATGTTACCAAATGACAGAGATATGGTTGAAGTCTTTTGGTGGCAGATCTGTGATATTGCTGATCCAGAGAACAAATCTTTGAGTTGCAGACTTTGACTAGGACTGTAAAGTCTCATATAAATGTAAAATACATCATCTAGTGATCAAAAGACCTATTTGTTTTCTCCCTACCTAAGACATATAAACTCCATTCTTAACTCACATACCCAGTCACTAGTGAAAAAAGCAAGAGAAGGTAAAGGTTACCCAGAAAAAACTGAGCATTGTTTTTCTGAGAGTCTCCTCTCTCCCACTGCTTCTATATCAGATATTTTGTATTTACTGTAGACATAAAAATTCCCTTGTATAGCTTCTTCCGTGCCACTGTGAGAGCCTTACAGGTAAATACTATGCTTGCTGGAGTGCCTAGAGAGAGAAAGTCTACATATAAGGAGATTGCAATGTACAGAAAAAAAATGCTAGCAAAAAGAGAGATGTACCATAGGCATTCATGGTTAAATTCAAACTCTCTTTTTTATTCAATATTCATAGAAAATTCTAGAAAAGATAAGAAACCAAAAAACAATAAAGAATGAAAACTTACCTGCAGTTTTGTTATTCAAACACATTCTCTGTTAAACTTTTGTCATTTTTCTCCTTGATATGAAATTTTATGAGGTACAATGTTATACTCTTAATTTTCAGTTTTAAATATATCTTAAACAACTTTCCTTAGTAATAAGCCTACATTTTAATTTGCCAAACTACACTTGTTCTTAATATGGGGCATAATGTCTTTTTAAATTTTTTATTATCTTTATTTTTTTTATTGGATCAAAACAGCCAGAAATTTAGAGTAATGAGGAGCTAGGGAGGGAGAGAAACAGAGAGATACCTGCAGCCCTGTTTCACCACTTCTGAAGCTTTTCCTTTGCAGGTGGGGATGGGGAACTTGACCCAGTCCTTTACACATTGTAACATGTGTGCCCAATCACCCACCCCCTGTGGCGTGATTCTTTACACTAAACATTTTTATAGCTATTACTCATTGTAAGTAAATGTTTATTTTTCTTACTTCTTTAAATAATGCTATAAAGAGAAAATGGCAGGTTGTCCACTTTGTTGAACAAATGTTAGTATGCACAAGAACGCAGGTTCAAAACCCCAGTCCTGATCTGCAAGGGGGAAGCATGATTGAAGAAGCAGTGCTGTAGGTTTTTCTCTTTTTATCTCCCTCTCTATTTCCTTCTTCTATCCCATTTTCCCTCTCTCTCTATCCAATAAATCAATAAAATGCTTTTTAAAAATAATTCTATAATAAAGTCATGCATACATAGTTGCAATATATTTATATTTTATGAGGTCAAACTTCATGGTAACTCTTTTTATGTTTTCTTCCTATATAAATTTATTGTAAAGAATTTCTCTAGACCAAACATTGTGTGAATATGGAGATACTCCCTAGAATTTTGTATCATTTATTATTTATTATTTACCTATTTAACAATTTATGGGGCTGAGTGATATCTCATCCGATAAGGCTTTGTTATATACACATCCCCAGTTTCAGTCCCAGCAATACATGGAAGTGTCATGGCACCAAGTGATGTTTTGGTGGTGCCTCTCCCTCTTTAACTCTTTAAATGTGTGTATTTATTTATCTGAATTAAAAAAAAATGCTTTCATTGGGAGTATTAAAATCTCACATGTGCAAGGCTTCAGTTCTGAAAGAACAAATAACAATAAAAACTTATATTTCTACTTAAGTAATTTCTATGTTAGAAAACTATGTTTTGTACTTCCTCTATATTAGCTCTATTTTCCATTTCAACTCCAGAATATAGGAATTGATTTTTATAATTCTGATATTTGTATCATTTTTGGAAAATGAAGTATTTATATATGTCAGAGATATATTAAAGTTGCATTTTATTTTAATACCAGACTTATGTTGTTAGAGCAATATTAAAGTTGCATTTTTATTTTAATACCAGACTTATGTTGTCTCTATTATAGCACTTTCATTCAAACATTTATGTGAAAGTGTATCAAATGCGTGCAAAATGTTAATGATGAATTACCCAATTTGAGATACAAAATTGTATGCATTAAAGAATCACTTGAGTTTCTATAAGGAATCCTGCTATGCATCAGTGGGTAATTAGAGGATGGTTTTTAAAGATTTATCAATTATTTACTTGTTAATATGAGACAGTGGGAAGGAGGGAGGAAGAGAGAGAAGAGGAGGGGAGAGGAGGGGAGGGGAGGGGACAGTAGAGGAGAGGGGAGAGTAGAGGGCAGAGTCAGGATATAATTCTGACCTATGAAGTGCCAGGGATTGAATTTGGGACCTCATGCCTGCAAATCAGGTTGCCTACCTGTTCTATAAGTGGATAAAGTTAAGAGAACTTGAATCAAGTAAAAGTTAGTTTCAAGCCATTAGTTAGTACTTCCACTAAGCCTGAAGATTTAGTAGAACTAGTCGTTATCAAAACTTAATGACTCCAAGGGTGGGGGAGATAGTATAATGGTTATGCAAAAAGACTTTCATGCCTGAGGCTCCAGGGTCTCAGGTTCAATCTCCCACACCACCATAAACCAGAGCTACGCAGTGCTCTTTCCCCTTTCTCTCTCTTATTAAAAATCATAAATAAAATAAAAATCATTTAAAAAAAGAAATTAAGAAGCTGATGATGCCAGTGTCTACAGGAAAGAGCTTTTTTGACAGTAGTTATGGTGTGTGGTAATCAGAATTGGAGAGGCAGTAGGAATAATGCTCTATATTTACTCTTATTCTTCCCTAATTCCACCAGATTTTCTCTTGGTGTTTTGTTTACCCAAGTCAATCAGAAGTTAGAGGATAAGGTAACTCAATTTATATAGGCCACAAAGATGAGCTGGCGTACAGAGAAAGATGGACAATAAATTCATAAGAGCAAATGGAGACTAGTCTAGTATAGTGGACCTATTATATTTTTGACATCTTGTTTTCTCAAGCCATATAAAAAAACTGAACTCAGGAGATAATACAAATCCTACTAGTTATTATAAAATCAATCTGATGTTATTTTCACTATACTGCCTCTTAAAACCTTTTCTTAAAAAATTTCCTTGGGAGTTGGGCGGTAGCTCAGTGGGTTAAGCGCATGTGGCGCAAAGCACAAGGACAGAGATGAGAATCCCGGTTCGAGCCCCCAGCTCCCCACCTGCAGGGGAACCGCTTCACAGGCTGTGAAGCAGGTGTGCAGGTGTCTATCTTTCTCTCCCCCTCTCTGTCTTCCCCTCCTCCCTCCATTTCTCTCTGTCCTATCCAACAACATGACATCAACAACAATAACTACCACAACAATAAAAACAAGGGCAACAAAAAGGAAATAAATAAAGAAAAGAAAAAAAAATTAAAAAAAAATTTCTTAAACACTTTCTTTAAAAAAGTTTCTTAAAAACTTTTATTTTTTGAATCATTTTCTTGAGTAAATGGTGATTTACAGGACAGTTATTGAGAAACTGGTATAGTCTCTTGCTTCCTGTGATAGATATCTTTATATCAACCCCCACTGCCAATCCAAGTCCCTCTTCACTAAAATTGTTAATAATCACAATGCTTTTACTATTATGTAGTGGTGGGATAAAAAATAATTTAAAACAAAACTGGTATAGCCTTATTTCTATGAATAGTAACTAGACCAGTGTGGATATCTCCCTCTACAATCCATTCAGAATTCCCTTCATTTATTTTTTTTTTTAGGGTTTTGGTTAGTATGGCTCATTACTTGATGGATTTATTTGATTTTTTTTTTAAATTTTCTCCCTCCTTTTTCCCTCTTTTTCACAAGTGCACTCCTCATTTCTGCCTCATTTCTGTAATCCAACTACTTTTCTTTTTTAAATTAATTAATTAATTAATTTAAGAAAGGAGACATTAAAAAAATCATAGGATGGGGGGATAACTCCACACAATTCCCACCACCCAATCTCCATATCCCATTCCCTCCTCAATAGCTTTCCCATTCTCTGTTCCTCTGGGAGCATGGAACTAGGGTCCTTGTGGGTTGCAGAAGGTGGGAGGTCTGGCTTCTGTAATTGCTTCCCTACTGAACATGGGCATTGACTGGTCAGTCCATACTGCCAGTCTGCCTCTCTCTTTCCCTAGTAGGGTGAGTCTCTGGGGAAGCGGATCTCCAGGATGCATTGGTGGGGTCTTCAGTCCAGGGAAACCTGGCCGGCATCCTGATGGCATCTGGAACCTGGTGGCTGAAAAGAGAGTTAACATACAAAGCCAAACAAATTGTTGAAGAATCATGGACCTAAAGGTAATCCAACTACTTTTCTAATCCACGCACTGATTTTCTTGTCAGTTGATCCAGAAACATGATGAAAATAAATCAGTTTCTATATTTTTATATTTATAAAATGGAAATATTGACAAGACCATAGTATAAGAGGGGCACAATTCCACACAATTTCCACCACCAGAACTCCTTATCCCATTCTCTGCCTTGAAAGGTTTCCTGTCTTTATCCCTCTGGTAGTTTGGACCCAGGATCATTATCGGGTGCAGAAGGTAGAAGATCTGGCTTCTGTAATTGCTTCCCTGCTAAACATGGGCATTGGCAGGTCAATCCACACTCCCAGGCTGTTTTCCTCTTTCCCTAGTGAGGCATGGATCTGGGGAATTGGGGTTCCAGGACATATTGGTGGGGTTGTCTGCCCAGGGAAGTTAGGCTAGCATCATGGTAGCATCTGGAACCTGGTGACTGAAAAAGAGTTGATATAAGCAGAAAAAATTGTTGACTAAGCATGAACCTAAAGGCAAGAATATTGCAGATGAAGATTTGGGGGTCTCCATTTTGGGAAAAGCTAGTAGGTCTAGTTTAGGTATATTCCAAGGGGCCCATAACTTTGTTAGTTTTTGCCTGAGTCTGACAGCTAACATGCATGTGGGCCCAAATTATTGTCTGGGGAGATGGTGTCAGAGTTGGAACAAGGACTAGAAAGCTGGATCAGGGAACAGAGTAGCTCCCAAATGTGGGGAAAGTATATAAGTATTGTTAACTATAAACTCCATCGATTTGATGTGGAGCCCATATTCAGCACAGGAACCTATGTAACCTCTCCATCCCTGTAGGTCTGAGCTCACATTCTGTGGTCACAGATAGGAACATTCCAGGCTGCACTAACTTCAGTACCCATCTTCATCTTTCTACTTGCTTGCTGTACTTATTGAGTCACTGCAAACTATTATGCACTCTTGCATTAAGGTATATATTTTCCCCTAATGTAGGGATACATGTGTAGATATGTCCTATCTTGTGGGTCCTGTTCTATATCTAGGTTTTGAGGCTTTGTTAGGAAGTGCACCACCCAAAATGGAACTAAGGAGTTCTATGAGCTAGGAAAGGTCTCATCAGAGTAATGAAGCTGAAGGGTTCACATTCCACACCTGACATCTCTGGACACAATATGAAGTGTAACATGTTGAGGTGGTACTGGTTGCATTGAATGAGTTGGATTCAGCTGATGCAATATCAATTGGTATGAATTAAGAGAATCATGAAGGAAAGTGTGCCCAACCCCAGAGATTCCAGTACTGGGAGAAATATGGGTTTTGTAGAGAATGGGGAAGGTTCTTGCTGCCTTAGGGTTTAAGAAGGCAACAGATAGTTATTGCTATAACCAAATTATTTGGCAGTTAGGTTGACTTTGAAAATCCCATTGCTAAGTGGTAATTATTCAGTGTCATGTCATTATGATGAGCAAATAATTCTGAAAGCCCATAGTATGCTGTCTGGTGAAGACAGATTCGTATCTTGAATATTTACCTATTGCTTTGAAGAAGGAATACTGCCTTCTATATAGTGGAAAATAGTAAATATGCCCCCAAATGGCATTCTGGTCTCCCCAGGGAATAATGCCACATTAAGCAAGTGATATGGATATTTCTATTAGCAGACTAATAAAAATTCAGCAGTGGTAGCCACAGTCCATGTTTCTTTCTTTCTTTTTTTTTTTAAAAATTTTCTTGAGTGAAATTTCAAAGTACAATATAATGAACATCATCCTTTAACAAAACTGTCTAAGTATTTAATATTATTTTTGTATAATTATTCTCCTTTTTTTCTTAAAATATTTTCTGATGAAAGTTAATGGTATAATTATAAAAATGCAACATTGAAGACATATTTTGTAAGATTGAAATCTGATTGGGGCCAGAAGTTTCTCACCTATAAGTAGAGCATGTCTTGTTTGCATGAGCTAATGTGTTTGATCTCAACTGAGATACAAAAACAAGTGGAAGGAACTGCATGAATCGTAGAGTGGTGTTTTGGTCCTTTCAGTCTCTCTCTCTTTCCCTCTCTGTCTCTCATGAAAACAAACTAAAATCATGTCAGGATAGGTTAGTAGTAACATACAAGTTTTGCATGAATAATACCCTGAGTTTGATCCTTAAAACCACATAGTAAATAAATATTCTGCATAAAAATATTTGTTTTTATAATTATCAGCTTTTACTCAATATCAATGTAAAGAGTGTGCAGAGCACATATCTTTCAGAAAATTTCCTTATGATCCATTAATTTCTCTCCTAGGGATTTATCCACAGGAATCAAAAACACCTATCCAATGAGATCTATGTTCACCTATTCATAACAACACAATTTGTTATACCTAAAACTTAGAAGCACTGCTAATGTACAAAGACAGACGAGTGGCTAACAAAGCTGCAGATGATCACAATGGAATACTACTCAGTTGTTAAAAATAATAAAGTCACTTCCTTTGTTTCATTTTAGATGGAACTTGAACCTATTGAGTGAGATAAGTCAAAAAGAGGACAACATAGCAGATGATCTCACATATTAGCAGAACTTAAAAAAATAAGGACAGAAGGGGTAAATACAAACTTCAGACCATATTTTGCATAGGAGGTATATGATGTTTAGTCTATTATTGGGAAACCAGGAGGATGACTATGAAAGTGACTGAATAATACCCAGAAAATTGATCATTTCTTCCATGTGATTACTGTTGTCAATCACTCTGTCACAGTAGATATGTATCATTACCAGGTGGGGTGATTCATTATAAAAAATGAAATGATTTTTCCTTTAATCTGAATGGACATATATTTGCACACAAAGGTATTCACATGATTTTGCCAACAAACCAACAGAAAAATTAAATGATGATGCAGTGATATACTACACTGTTATCTTCTTGAGTCTATTAAATTTTTCAGGATGCTACTAATCCAAGAAACTTTTAACCAATAAGTTCCTAAATATTTTTAAATTTCTGGGAAATGTATAATTTTAATTTAGTTTTTAAAACTCAGCTTTCCCCCAAACAATTCAAGAAACCTGAGCTTTTTGTTTGAACGGAAATTATTATATTCAAATTTAATAAAATTTAAACTTTAATGAAGGTTAGAATGTTATGTCATGATACAGTACTAGGGAAACTATGACTAAAATATAAGCATTCAATTCATTTGATTTAATTTAATAGAACAAAGTTATTAGGTGTTTATGTTCTAACTGGGGTCAGAATTATCAAACTGGTGATTACATTGTATTCAGTTCTTCTTCTTCTTCTTCTTCTTCTTCTTCTTCTTCTTCTTCTTCTTCTTCTTCTTCTTCTTCTTCTTCTTCTTCTTCTTCTTCTTCTTCTTCTTCTTCTTCTTCTTCTTCTTCTTCTTCTTCTTCTTCTTCTTCTTCTCCTTCTAGCATTTGCCCTTCTTCCGTAGCCAGTCAACAGCGTCAGGTTGAGCCTGATGTAAAGTTTCGAGACCTCCTTTAAATCTGGAGAGGTGGCAGTCGTTGACTATGTGGGTCATAGTCTGTCTGGAGCCACAGGGGCAGTCTCTGGCTCCCCAGCGATGGAACATAGCGGTGCACCGGCCATGGCCTGTTCGATAGCAATTGAGGAGGGCCCAATCATAACGTGCTAGGTCAAAGCCGGGTTGACGCTTGCAGGGGTCTGTGATGAAGTGTTTGTTCTTTATCTCAGCTGACTGCCAACTCCGTTTCCAAGAGTCTGGAACAGAGAAGCTCAGTGTAGGCATAGGAGACCAGATTGGATGACGAGACGTCAAGCGTTGGACAGGGTGGGAGAAGATATCTGCATATATTGGCAGGTCCGGTCGAGTGTAGACGTGGGAAATGAACTTAGATGATGCCGCATCCTGACGAATATCTGGCGGGGTGATGTTGCTAAGAACTGGCAGCCATGGAACTGGGATGGAACGGATGGTTCCAGAAATTATCCTCATGGAGGAATATAATTTGGAATCGACCAAGTGGACATGGGGGCTACGGAACCATACTGGGGCACAGTATTCTGTAGTGGAATAGCATAATGCCAGAGATGATGATCATAGTGTGGAAGCGCTCGTGCCCCATGAGGAGCTGGCTAGTCTTGCAATGATGTTATTCCTCGCACCCACCTTTGCTGCAGTTTTTATGAGATGTTCGTGAAATGACAGGGTGCGATTGAGAGTAACGCCAAGATACACTGGCTGGGCTTCATCCCGGATTCTCATATCGTCAAGCTGCACATTAAGCTCACGCTAGGCCGAGGCATAGTGGAGATGGAAAACAGATGATACTGTTTTTGCAGTGCTAGGGATTAGTCGCCATTGTATTCAGTGAAGAGCAATAAAGTTAAAGCAGTTGTTTTGCATACAAAATGAAGGAAAGGTATTTTGTAGTTAAAATTTTGACTAGTTGTGAGAATAAATTGTACAATTTAGTACCTGTAATAATTTTCATACTCTCTTAAAAATTAAGGGCTTTATTTGGATTTCTCTCATAATCAATGATTTCTTTGACTGAGGAAGGAGGACAGAGTTGTGAGGGGAAGAGGAGCTTACAGGTCTTGGTACATGATGATAGATTTAATTTGGGAGTGAGAGTGTTTTACAGACACCTATCTTTTTTTTTAAGTTTTTAAAAAATATTTATTTATTCCCTTTTGTTGCCCTTGTTATTTTATAGTTGTAGTTATTCTTGTCGTCGTTGTTGGATACAGACACCTATCTTGATGAGATGAGAAATTGTACCTATTGCCAACAACTGTACTACTGGGGGCTGGGTGGTAGCACAGATAGTTAAACCTACATGGAGCTAAGCGCAATGACCCAGAGTAAGGATACCAGTTCTAGCCTCTGACTCCCCAGCTGCAACGGGGTCACTTCACAGGCAGTGAAGCAGGTCTGCAGGTGTCTATTCTTTTCCCCATTTCCCCCCTCGTCTCTCGATTTCTCTCTGTCCTATCCAACAACAATGACAGCAATAACAACAATAATAACAACAGCGATAAACAACAAGGGCAACAAAAAGGGGAAAAAATAGCCTCCAGGAGCAGTGGATTCCTAGTGCAGGCACCAGCCCCAGCAATAAGCCTGGAAGAAAAAAAGAAAAGAAAGAAAGAAAGGCTTTTCCGAGGCTTCTAGTAGCCTAGAGTACATCTTAGAAAGTATTAGAAGTATTAGATAGGGATTCAGCACAGCAGGTTAAAGGCACATGGCACAAAGTGCAAGGGATCTTGGTTCAAGCCCCTGGATCCCCACCTGTAGGGGAGTTGCTTCACAAGTGGTGAAGCAGGTCTGCAGGTGTCTTTCTCTTCCCCTCTCTGTCTTCCCTCTTCTCTCCATTTCTCTCTGTCCTATCCAAAGACTACAACAAGTACAACAAAATGGAATAAATCAATAAATATTTTTAAGAAAGAATTAAATAGCTATGTTTATAAACTACCATGTAGTTTCCTAACTTTACCTAAATTGTACTAAAGCACTTGTATTTCTTCATCCTTATAAGAAAATAATATTAAATACTTTTTTTCAGTTCTCTTGAAGAACCCCTTGCACTTACCATACATCTGAATATTTTATTTGCACAAACTTATGAAAAGTTTTACAACATAATTCCGCTATGTGATGTAGTATATTCTTTGTACTAATGTTAATAATCATAGATATAGTATTACAAAATGAAGCCTATACTGCAACTGAAAATTTTATATGTGGAAATTTATACATTTATCCTTTTTTTCATGTAGAGATGTAGCACCAAGAAAGCTTAAAGATTAAGTTTTTGAAGGAGTTTTCTCAATGCAAAATGAATGTTGGGGCTGAGAGGTGGCACATCTGTTTAAGTGCACACATTACAGTGCACAAGGATCCAGGTTCAAGCTCCAATCCCCATGTGCAGGGAGAGAGAGGTTCATGAGAAGAGAGAAACAGAGAGGAGAGACACCTATAGCACTGCTTCACTGCTTATGATGCTCTCTGATTTGTAGATGGGGAACCTGTGCTTGAGCCTGGGTTCTCTTTTATGGTGATGTTTGTGCTCTACCAGTTAAGTCATGTGTATACATTTTATAAATTTTAACTATTATAAACTACAGGGTTTGAAATAAAGTATTTTTTTAAATGAAGATGAAGAATGATTCCTATAACTGGAATTCATCATAGTTTTCATGAAGTTAATGACATTAGAACTGCTTAATTCTCAAAGTAAAAGAAAATGGAGATCGGGGGAAATAATTATACTTATGTGAAATATAAATGAGAAGAGTAATATAAGTTATTGTTATAAGTTTACTAATAGAACACTGAAAAAGCATCTCAGTAGATAAGGAACTTGCCTGTGTCCAAGCGCTACATGGCAATGCCACAATAGCAGAGGACAGTTCCAGCACTGTGATGTTTCTGCACCTGTCTCTGTCTTTCTACTTTTCTGTCTAAATGGAAGTAATGGAATTGTGCAGGTGAAAGCAAGGTACAAGGTGCTAATTTTGAAAGAAAAAAAGGAAGGAATAGAGGAAGGAGGGGGTGAAACTGAAAGGCTAAATTCTGAATAAAAAGATGAACTTTTAAAGCAATTTAGAGTAAGAGGTGATTCTATATTTGCATTAATATATATTTATTTGTATAATATATACATATGTTTATATATAAATAAATTTATATGACTGTGTTTGTGTATTTGCTCTCTTAGGAGTTTCTCCTAATGAAAATGCTATCAAAGAACTTTATTTTAGATATGTTTGCATGAGTCAAGTCAGGAGGTACTATGTATCAACTACTTTATTCTGGCTAATGCTTTTTGATGTATTAGGTTGTTAGGGAGAGATAAGAATACAAAGCAAAGATAAGTATACTATATCCGAGCATGAATTCTACTGGAATTCTTGACAAGAAAGAGCAAAATAAAAAAATGTAATTTATTTGAATACCAGATTTATGAGATATTTATGACAATAGCCTTTTAAAGGTTTTAATGTATATATTATTTACAAAACAACATCTGCAGAGAGTATAACTAAATGTGTTTAGGGAGTGATAAGGTGAAACACAATTTTAATATTACATGGGAATACATAGTTTTACTTGCATCTCTTCTTTGTGAGACTTTTTACATCCAATGATATTCCAGAAACAAGGAAGATAAATGTGTTGCAAGAAGGACTGGCTGGTTGTGCACCTAGTTGAGTGTACACATCTTAGAGCTAAAGGACCCAGGTTCAAACTCCCGGTCCCCACTGCTTCATGAAAGATGAAACAGTGCTACAGTGTTTATGTCTGTCTGTCTGCCTGCCTGTCTGTCTGTCTGTCTATCTATCTATCTATCTATCTGTATATCATCTCTACCTCCCCTCTACCATTTTCTCTGTTTCTATAAAAAATAAACAAATAAATAATTTTTTTTAAAAAAAGCTCATTGAATATTAGGGAACAAAACTTGAAAACTGGTACAACCACTATGGAGAACAGTATGGAGAATCCATAAACAAATACAAATACCTTATGATCTAGCAATTCCACTCTATTTTCCAAAAGAGATAATACCACTAACTTGAAGAGATATATGTACTCTCCATGCTCATAGCTGCATTATCCATGATAGCCCAAATAATGGAAGCAATCAGAATGATCTTCAAGACTGGAAGATAGCAGGAATAAAATTCCACACTTTTCCACAGCCAAAGTTCCCCATCTCATTGCCTCCACTGGAAGCTTCCCTATTCTTCTTCTTTCTTCTTCTTCCTCTTCTTCTTCTTCTTCTTCTTCTTCTTCTTCTTCTTCTTCTTCTTCTTCTTCTTCTTCTTCTTCTTTCTTCTTCTTCTTCTTTCTTCTCCTTCTCCTTCTCCTTCTCCTTCTCCTTCTTCTCCTTCTCCTTCCCCTTCCCCTTCCCCTTCTCCTTCCCCTTCCCCCCTCCTCCTCCTCCTCCTTCTTCTTCTTTTTTTTTTTTTTTTGACATCAGAAGTCCTTTCGTCTGTGAACACAGTCCGAAGTGAACATTTCAAGGTGGTACTGGTTTCATTGATTAGGCCAAGATCAGCAGATATAGTTCATTGCTATTTTTTTGCTTTTCTTTAAAATTTACCTAAGGATAATGACATTTATGGTTTGTGTAATAATGATGAAAATGACTTTGAGTAAAAATTAATAAACTAAGATGTATTTGGTTTTCCCAAATGTTCTGAAATTTCATATGTATTTCAGACAAAAGAATATATTTTAAGTTGTAACATTATTTATGTTATAACTCAGAGTACACACGTAATATTAGTTGATCTAGCTCAAACATTTGATCCTCCTTCCCTGCCCACTATCTCCTTTTTACCAGAGCACCACTCAGTTCTGGCTTATGGTGATTGAAGACTCAGGCATGAAAGTATTATTATTTTTCCCCTTTATTGAGGGATTAATGTTTTAATGTCAACAATAAATACAATAGTTTATACATGCATAACATTTCTCAATTTTCCACATAACAATACAACAAAACAACAACTATTTTTTGTTATTGTGTTTAGAACTTAAATCAACTCAGAAATAACACAGGAAGGTGGTATTTTTATTGAGGAAATGTTTTACAAAACTATACTTCTTCATAACATTTTTCTATGACTAATTAATGAAAGCATAAGTAGGTAAATGAAAAATTATCATTTAAGGGGCATTTCTCTCTGTCCTATCCAACAACAGTAATAACTACAACAGTAAAACAAGGGCAACAAAAGGGAATAAATAAATATTAAAAGAAAAAAAGTTGTCCAAGAAAAACTGTGAACCAACCTTGCTTCAGAGGCCAGGTCTGACCAGGCCACAAGAATTAGGTGTCCTCAGTCCTCATTTCAGTTGTGGTACCATTGTCCTTCCATGCCCCAGGTTCAGGTCAGGTCAAGATCCCCTTGATGAGAGACTTATGCCTAGTAAGAAGTTTATCTGGAGAAAGGCTCATAGGAAGAGGCAGTTCACACTCTGCTCATCTACGTCACCCCCACACCCAAGACCTCAGAGCCTTGGGGCCAAGTTCTTTCCTCTCAGCCTTCACTTCAGAGATTCAGAAGTATTTAATTTCCCAGTGAACATGGAGGTAGTGAAGATATAAGGGATCTTGGAACAAACTGGCATATGCTGCTGTAGATCCTTCTAGGCTGAACTGGTCATTGTTAGGAAAAGGTCATTGGCTGCTGATACTGCAGGACAGGAAGGATATCCTGGACCATTGGGTTGAATTTTCAGCATGTTAACTTTAGGAAGAATCAGAAGGAGATGTGTCCCACACCTGAATACATCCACTACTTTTCTCTCCGACCCCCAGATGTCTAGAAAGGATATATGCGACTTCTGAGGATATAATCTCCTGTACTACCAGGTCCAGACCACAGGCTGCTGGAAGGACTAAATTCTCTTAAGCTTGGTTGGCTCAGTTGGGCTAGGGGTTGGACTTCTCAGACGATTTCTCTGAACTGAGGAACACAAGTGGGTTTGGCCCTCATAGGTGCTTACAGAATCCATTTGTGCATTCATGTATTGTGATTATCTATCATCTCCTTTATACAACCTTTATAGATAACTTTAGTTTTAGTATCACACTCAGCAATTCAGACCTATGGAAACCAGAACTAATAAAATCTGAGAAATAAATAGATCTTTTGGTCTGGGAGATGGAATAATGGATAAGTCATTGACCTCTCAAGCATGAGGTCCTGAGTTCAACCCCTGGCAGCACACTTAACAGTCATGTCTGTTTTTTTTCTCTCTCTCTTCCTATATTGATAAATAAATAAATTTTAAAAAATAAAAAAATAAGTAAATAGATCTTATAAAATAATATCTAATATAAATTTGTGCCTCAGCATTTTATTTTATTTACCACATCAGTGCTAAACTCTGGCTTATGTTGATACTGGGGGTTGAACCCTGGACCTCAAAGCCTCAGACATAAAATAATTTTCATAACCATTATGATGTTTCTTTTGCTTCTCTTGGGAGCTATATCTAAAGGTGGTGCATTCTAGGAATTTTTAAATCAAATATGCAAAGAAACTACCCAAGTATCCTGCACTATAGAAAATATTGAATTTCCCGACCCTTCAGCATTCATCAGATATCTTTTTCACTGGACTTACAATAATACCTTCCAGGAGTGAAACAGAAGATAAGCAAACAACTTGTCTTCCAAATTCTGAACTTATAAATCCAGGTTTTGCACCAGAGAGCAAACGCTGAAGGTGCAGTTCCTAGGCAAAATAAAGTAGGTCAGGACTCAGCCATTACCATAAGATGCATTTTCTATTTATATCTTCCTTGACAAAAGAATCCCAAAGCAGGCTTTTTGGAAAACCATGGCTGGGTGGGAAGGTCCTGAATTACTGCTGAAGGGCCAGCTCTAATCAGCTGTTGACCAGGCAGCAGAATTCACCCTACAAGCACTGATACAGAGCTTGTTAATTGACAGAAGAACCTAGTGAGAAGTCTCAGCACAGCTCACTGAGACTTCACCTTAAACTATCCTGTTTATAGTGGGAGTTTCAAGAGTCCTAAAAATGTCCTGCCTGGAAGAACTGGTACCTGAGGGTAACATAGATGGGTACAGAGTATCTTATGGTTAGAAAAGTCAGGGAACAGGTTCTTAAGAATCTTTAGCTCTCCTCTGAACTCAAAGTTACTATTCACCTATCTGGACTACTGGGACAGGGCAGGTCCCAAGCTTTGACCATTACTCACAAAGGTCATTCTACCTCCAGAGGAACCCAAGTACTGAAATTGAATTTGGGCTCATTATCTTTTACTACAGAATGCCAAACACTGACACACAAGCCTCTGAAGGGCAGTAGGAAAGGCTTTTAATTATCATTTTGATGCAATAGGCAGATGCCCCTTTGTTTTACTGAATACTTATACAGGTGTAAGGAAGGGATGAAAAACCAGGTGGTGAGGTCTACGGCAAACAAGAAATTGGCCTGAGGTCATCAGGCCATCCAACCTTCTGGATAATGTTTTCTTGGATGGAGATACGTTTTCCCCTAAAACAATATTGTAATGAGTCTGAAGCTGTGCTGCTTGCTCTGAATACAAAGCAGGAACAGTGTTGGAGAAGGCAAGTTTCTGATCTTTGTCCTTTCTTTGCAGTTTTAATTTTAGTACTTCAGCTGTTCCTAGCAAAAAACATTTTTTTGTGGACAGCTAACTGGTGGTTAATTATCTTTTGTTTAACCTAATTTATCCAGTTTAGGTCACCTTGTCCCTCTAGACCTGTGTCAGGGAACCCTTTCCCTTTGGAGTCATTATTTCAGTGTCATCAGCGTGGAAGGGAGAGAAGACAATGAGTCCCAGAGGCCAGGCTTAGCCAACTGCTCTGGGTCACTGTCCTGTCAGGATGGAAATTTCTGTAAGGCAAAAGTTAAATCTTACCACTGCACCCAGCATGTCAGCACTTAGCACACTTAAAATGGCAAATGCAAGCTAATACATAAATGTTTTAAGTGTTTCATTGCTTTTACCTTTAATCTTTTTTCATTTAATTTTATAGGGGGAGGGTTAATGGTTTACAGTATAGGTGTTGAGACAGGAGTACAGTTTCACTAAAGAAGAGGTCCAAAGGGCCAAAAGGCATATGAAAAAGTACTCAGGCCAGGCAGTGGCACACTTGGTTGAGAGTACATGTTATCATGTGTGAAGGCTTAGGTTCAAATCTCTGGGTGCAAACTTCATAAACTGTGAAAAATATTGCATATGTCTTCCTTTCACTTTCTCTTACTGATTATCAGGAAATATGTGTGAAACACAACAATGTGTTTATGTGTTAAACTTTATCTCTGTGAGAGTGTCACATACTTTAAACAACCTTAACAAACAATTTATGCAGAGATTGTGGGGGTTACAGCAACCCTTCTGCACTGCTGGTGGGGATGTAAGTTGGTTCAACCCTAATGGAAGGTGGTCTGGAGAACTCTCAGAATGCTAGATATGGATGTACCCAATGATCTGACAATTCCTTCCCTGGACATATATTCAAAAGAAACAAACTACCTGTCTGAAGAGAGATCTGTGTACACCTAACAGTGGCACAGTTTTGACATAGCCCAATCTTGGAAGGAACTCACTTGTCCAGTGAAAGATGAGTAGCTAAGAAAATTGTGGTATATATACACAATGGAATCTTACTCAGTTTCACAGTCCTTTAGAGGTTTTTTTTTTTTTTTTAAATTAGCTTTTTCTGAAGTACTTCATTAGCTCTTGAGAAGCATTCACCATTTTGGCATCCACAGATATCTTGGCTGTCCCTGTGGCCCCTTCTGCCCCAAACCACCAGCTATAATCCATAACTTTGTCTATAGTGTGACTTGTCCTGGTACTCATCCATATACTCCCATGAATAGTAAATATAAGCATGCACATTTCCTGTCTACTGTCTACCATCCCAAATTCTCATGGTGCTTGTCCCATGGATTAGCAGCATCAATATGGAACAGGAAAAAAAATAAACAATCTTTTTTTAGAAACTTAACTAGTATTATTAATTCATTTAACATTTAATGCTAAGCACCTGTGTTACACAGTACCATGGTACATGCAGAAATAGCTTCTGAAAAATAAAAAAAAAAAAAAGTCAAATCCAAACCAAAATCCTGTAGAGCCTTACCAGAATTCTTAAAAGAGAAATGAGAAGTTATAGTTAATTCCCCCCCCCCCAATAGATGCTGCTTCTCTTAAAACTCTTCAAGCTGTCCTAACCAAGAACAGAAGGACACTGACCCTAAACATGGTGGTCAGCTACAAGGGTTAGTGGGGATGAACTGTCACAGAGAAGGAAACAGGGTATGTTATTTATTTTCATTTATCTACCCAGAGAGTAATTTCTGAAACATAGCAAAATGGTTAAAAAGATCTCAATTTAGCTCGACAATATAAATTGACTTGTAGAGAAATAGCTGCATTATGTGAAATGCACAAGATTTTCTAAATTCTTATACTGCGGCAATGTGTAGTGTGCTTATGTTTGTCTTAGTAATATTTTGGATTTCAGGCCCTGAGCAAAAAAAATCACCACAAAATCAGAATCGTAACTATTAACATAATTATAACAAAGCTAATATCATGTGGTTATAATATTAGAAAACATGAACTCTGTTCAGATGTTTGTGTTTTATAATATTTGTGGGGGCCAGGTGGTGGCACACCTGGCTGAACGCCCATATTACAATGCGCCAGGACCCGGGTTTGAGCCCCTGGTCCCCACCTGCAGGGGGAAAGCTTCATGAGTAGTGAAGCAGGGCTGCAGGTGTCTCTCTGTCTCTCTTCCTCTCTATCATCCCTTTCCTCTTGAGTTCTGGCTGTCTCTATACAATAAATAAAGATAATTACAAAAAATTGTGGAACATTAAAAGAGGAAATAAAGCACACACACCTAGGTAGACTTTTGCACTTCGTTTGTAGTTTACATTTCTATGAATGCTAACTTTACTGTTTATTAAAATTTAAATACATATACAAATTTAAGAGTTTTTTTGGGAAAAAAAGACTTCATGATGGTTTCCAATAGAGGGCAAATAAGTTCAGTTATGTTTTCTTTACACATGAAATGTAAATATATAAAAAAATTTTCAGGTCATATTTATCTCTATGTTAAAAACTCATGGCAATTGTATAATCTAACTATGGGTTAGAGATTAGAGTTTACCTTCTGACTTTGGTAGAATACCCCATGGTCCCTGAAGAAACTAATTTTCCCAGGAGCATAAATAAATAAATAAATAAAACTAGTTTCTGGAAATACCACTGAGTGGTCTAAATCAGCTTTCTTTAAATCAAATTAGCAGGAATGGATTCATCTGAGTCATGCATTAGCATTGAACCATTAATTGATCCATTATACACAATTTCCCTTAACTTTAAATTTTTTCCATATACCTTTCATTTACTGGAAATAGCTAGGTGTTTCCTGTTAGCTCCTGCTGTGTTTTGTTCTGTTTGCAGAGGAAAAGCAATTAAGAGCTAGAAAACACTTTACTTATAGCATCTGCAACTACATCTGGGCACGTCTGGGTTTTTTGGTTTGTAGCAGTACTAACTGTAAAACAGATCCAAAGGAATATGATAAAAAGGTTACTTAACACTGGGTCTTTTTTTTCTTTTTTTTTTTATCTTTTATTTATTTATTTATTTAAAATTTCTTTACTGGTGAATTAATGTTTTACATTTGACAGTAAATACAATAGTTTGTACATGCATAGTATTTACCAGTTTTCCATATAACAATACAACCTCCACTAGGTCCTCTGTCATCCTTTTTGGACCTGTATTCTCCCCCGCCCCCAACCCCAGATTCTTTTACTTTGGTGCAATATGCCAATTCAGGTTCAGGTTCATCATGTATTTTCTCTTCTGATCTTGTTATTTCACCTTCTGCCAGACAGTGAGATCATCCCATATTCAACCTTCTATTTCTGACTTTTTCAAGGTCCATCTAAGATAAGCTGAAAACAGTGAAGTCACTATTTTTAATAACTGTTCTGTTCCTTTAATAACTGTTCCATTGTGTAGATATACAACAACTTGCTCAGCCACTCATCTATTGTTGGACAACTGGGTTGTTTCCAGGTTTTGGCTATTACAAATTGTGCTGCTTCTCCTTCTCCTTCTCCTCCTCCTCCTCCTCCTCCTCCTCCTCCTCCTCCTCTTCCTCCTTCTCCTTCTTCTTCTTCCTCTTCTTTTTTTCTTTTTGCCTCCAGGGTTACTGCTGGGGCTCAGTGCCTGCACTATGAAAACACTGCTCATGGAGGCCATTCTCCCCCTTTTTGTTGCCCTTGTCGTTGTAGCCTTGTTGTAGTTATTATTGTTATTGTTGATGTCACTTGTTGTTGGATAGGACAGAGAGAAATGGAAAGAGGAGGCAAAGACAGAGGGGGGAGAGAAAGATAGACACCTGCACACCAGCCACTCCCCTGCAGGTGGGGAGCCAGGGGCTCAAACCCGGATCTTTACAAAGGTCCTTACACTTTGCACCATATGTGCTAAACCCGCTTCGCTATCATCTGAGCCCCCCCCCCCCCGCCCCAAATTGTGCTTCTAAGAACATATGCATACAAAGATCTTTTTGGATGGGTGTGTTGGGTTCCTTCACATAGCATATATCTCCAGGAGAGGAATTGCAGGATCATAGGGTAGGTCCATTTCTAGCCTTCTGAGAGTTCTCCAGACTGTTCTCCACAGAGGTTGGACCAATTTACATTCTCACAAGCAGTGCAGGAGGTTTCCTTTGATCCCACAACCTTTCCAACATTTGCTGCTGCTACCTTTTCTGATGTATGACATTCTCACTAGAATGAATTGGTATTTCATTGTTGTCTTTATTTGCATTTCTCTGACAACCAAAGAGTTGGAGCATTTTTTTCATGTGTTTCTCAGCCCTTTGGATCTCTTTTATGGTGAATATTCTGTCCATGTCATCTCCCCATTTTGGATGGGGTCATTTGTTTTCTTGTTGTTGAGTTTGGCAAGCTCTTTATATATTTTGGTTATTAGCCTCTTGTCTGACATGGCATGTAAAGCAATTACAGAAGCCAGACCTTCTACCTTCTACAACCCTCAACGACCCTGGGTCCATGCTCCCAGAGGGATAGAGAATGGGAAAGCTACCATGGGAGGTGGTGGGTTATGGGGATTGGGTGGTGGGAATTGTGTGGAGTTGTACCCCTCCTACCTTATGCTTTTGTTCACTAATCCTTTCTTAAATAAAAAAAAAAAAAAGAAACTACAAAGTAGCAATTTAAGAATCATGACAGTGGGGAAAAGAATGCCATAGAAGTGTTATGTATGGTTTCCTGGACACTAAAATTCATCTTTATTATAATTGGTGACTGCTAAATATATTAAATTGTTTTAAAACAATGCGAGCATAATCATATGCCAAATATATATTGTTTCATAGCTCGAGTGTATTTTATATTTTATCCTAAATTGCTGTAAAATGATTCAATGCTACTTAAAAAAAACTACTTGTAAAAAATACGAATTATAAAAAAAAAAAAATCTTCTTCCAGTCTGTGAGGGGTCTTTTGTTTTGGGTAAGGGTTTCTTTTGCTGTGCAGAAGATTTTTAATTTGATGTAGTACCATAGGTTTATACTTGCCTTAGTCTTCTTTGTAATTGGATTTGTTTCATTGAAGATGTCTTTAAAATTTATGTGGAAAAGAGTTCTGCTAATATTTTCCTCTAAGTATCTGATAGTTTCTGGTCTAACATCTAAGTTCTTGATCCACTTGGAATTTACTTTTGTATTTGGTGAAATATAGTGGTTCAGTTTCATTTTTCTGCACGGTTTCAACCCAATGTTTCCAACATCACTTGTTGAAGAGACTCTGCTTTCCCCATTTAATAGTCTGAGCCCCTTTGCCAAATATTATATGTCCATAGGTGTGGGGGCTTACTTCAGGGCTCTCAATTCTATTTCACTGGTCAGTGTGACTATTAATGTTCCAGTACCAAGCAGTTTTGATGACAATGGCCCTATAATACAATTTAAGATCTGGGAATGTGATGCCTCCAGTTCTGTTCTTTCTTCTCAAGATTGTTTTAGCAATTCTAAGTCTTTTCTGGTTCCAAGTAAACATTTGTAACATTTGTTCTATTCTCCTAAAAAATGTGGTTGGGACCTTGATGGGGATAGCATTAAATTTGTATATGGATCCGGGTAGTATATTCATTTTGATGATGTTAATTCTTCCAACTCAAGAACATGGAATATCTTTTAACTTCTTTGTGTCTTTTTCTATGTCCTTGAGTAGTGACTCATAATTTTCAGTAAACAAGTCTTTCACTTTTTTGGTTAGGTTTATTCCTAGATATTTTATTGGTTTTGTTGTTATCTTAAAAGGAATTGATTTCTGGATTTCAACTTCTTCTAACTTAGTGTTTGCATAGAGGAATGCCACTGACTTTTGAATGTTAATTTTATAGCCTGACACCTTACTGTATTGCCTGACGATTTCCAAAAGCTTCTTGCTGGATTCCTTAGGTTTTTCTATATATACTATCATGTCATCTGCAAATAGGGAGAGTTGACTTCTTCTCTTCCAATCTGTATCCCTTTAATTCCTTGCTCCTGCCTGATTGCTATGGCAAGAACTTCCAACACTATGTTGAATAGTAATGGTGATAATGAGCAGCCCTGTCTAGTACCTGATCTGAGGGGAAATGCTTCCAGTTTTTCACCAGTTAGTATGATGTTGGCTATAGGTTTGCTATATATAGACTCCAATATCTTGAGGAATTTTCCATCTATCCCATTTTTTGTAGTGTTTTGGTCATAAAGGGATGTTGTATTTTGTCAAAGGCCTTCTCTGCAACTATTGATATGACCATGTGGTTTTTGGTCTTGCTTTTATTGATGTGGTGGATCACGTTGATTGATTTATATATATTAAACCAACCTTGCATCCCTGGGATAAACTCCACTTGGTCATGATGAACAGTCTCTTAAATATACTGCTGTATCCAGCTGGCTAGAATTGTGTCCAATATTTTAGCATGTATGTTCATCAGAGATATTGGTCTGTAGTTTTCTTTTTTGGTTGTGTCTCTTTAAGATGTGCAATCAGGCTTATTTATTTGTGCTTTTTCTTGTTTCCCAATCTGTGCTTTTATGGCTATGAACTTCCCTCTCAGTACTGCCTTAGCTGTGTCCCAAATATTTTGATAGCTTGTGTCTTCATTTTCATTGAACTCTCGAAGCATTTTCATTTCTTCCTTGATTTCCGCTTTGACCCAGTAGTTAAGTAGTGTACTGTTGAGCTTCCATGTTTTGGTACTCTTGCTAATCTTTTTTGATTATTAAGTGTTAGCTTAACTCCACTGTGGTCTGAGAAGATGCTTGGGATGATTTCAATTCTCTTGAATTTGCTGATGCTGTCTTTGTGGCCTACCTTATGGTCTATCCTTGAGAATGACCCATGTGAACTTGAGTAAAATGTGTATTCCAGTTTCTTGGGATGAATGACTCTGAAAATGTCCAATAAATCTAGTTTAAACTATCTCCTCATTTAGCTCCCTCATGTTTTTATTGATTTTTCTGCCTGGATGATCTGTCAAGTTTAGAGAGTGCAGTGTTGAAGTCCCCTACTATGACTGTGTTGCTGTTAATATATTGATGTAGCTCTTTCAGTAGATATTGGATGTATTTAGATGGCTTCTCATTGGGTGCATAGATGTTAATAATTGTTAAGTCCTCTTGATTAACTGATCCTTTTAGCATTAAGTAATATCCATGCATATCTTTTAAAATTTTATTTATTTTAAAGTCTATTGTGTCAGATATGAAAACAGTTGTTTCTGCCCTTTTTTGTGGGCAGTTGGCTTCTATAATAGTTTTGCATCCTTTCACTTTGAGTCTTTGTTTGTGTTCTTGAGTTAGGTAGGTTTCCTGTAGACAGCATATTGTTGAGTGTGTTTTCTGATCCATCTTCCTACTCTGTGTCTTTTAATAGTTGAATTCAGACCATTGACATTTATTGATATCAAGGATTTTAATGCCATTCTTGTAGATTTTTAGAGTTTTCTGATGTATGGCCTATTTATGGTGGTTTGACTGTTTATAGGAGACCTTTCAGAACTTCTTTCAGGGCGGGCTTGGTGATAGTTGATTCTTTCAACTGTTGCTTGTCTGAGAAGTTTTTTATGCCTCCATCTAGTCTGAATGACAGTCTAGCAGGATACAGTAGTCTTGGTTGTAACCCTTTCTCATTAAGCACCCGATAGATATCTTGCCATTCTCTTCTGGCCTGTAGTGTTTGTGTGGAGAAATCTGCTGCCAATCTTCTGGGTTTTCCTCTGTAGGTGACTCTTGTTTTTCTCCTGCAACCTTCAGTATCCTTTCTTTATCCGTATTCCTTTCTATTCTAAATATGGTGTGTCTTGGTGTCTTTAAGTCTGGGTTAATTCTGTTTGGGACCCTCTGGGCTTCTTGAACCTTTATGTCCGATGTTGTCTAGACTAGAGAAGTTCTCAGCTATTATGTCCTGAAGAATGCTTTCTTCTCCTCCCTTTATTCCTCTGGTAAGCCAGTATTGCATATATTTTTTCTTTAGACGTCATCCCATTGGTCTCTGTTGTTTTAAGTGTCTCTTAATCTTTTGTTGAGATCTCTTACTTCTTTTTAGTTGCCTCTACTTTGTCCTCAATCTTGCTAATTATGTCTTCAGCCTCATTTATTCTAGTCTCTCTCCCCTCCACTGTTTTCTGGAGTTCATCTATTTTGTTACCCTGTTCTGATACTGTTTTAGCTGGTTCATCTAGTTGTGTTCTTAGCTCAGCTATTTCAGCTTTCAGCTCTCTAATAACCTTGAGATAATTAGTGTTTTCTTCCAGAGTCTCATTTGTTGTTTCTGCATTTATGATGACAATTCTTTCAAACTCTTTACTCACTCCTGTGATTGTTTCCTTAACTAGTGTTTGGATGTTGACATCATTATTTTGTGCTTCACCCTTTGGGGGGCTTTTTAGCTGGACTCTTGTCCTGGTTAATTTCTCCAATGTTTCTTCTTGTTGGTTTAACCATTTTATATAGTATTTTATGAGGTCCCTCTCTCAGTACTTTTCAAATTACTGGTCACTATTGTCTGGATTGACTTGTGACTAAGTATGGTAATTAAAGAGTTCACAGTTGTGTAAATTAACAGTTGTTTCAATAGTATTTTAATCCCTGATTTGGAACTCAAATCAAACTTAAAAGCCTCTTTTCTTCTTTTTTTCCTCTGTAGTCCATGGGAGCCTGAGGGCTTTTAAACTATAAGTAGGCTTCTTAGCTTAATCATTGACTCCTGACCAAGAGATAAAGTAGGGTGGGGCAGAGATAATACAGTAGTTGTGCAAAGAGACTCTCACAGTCCCACCACTAGGCCACTGATGTATAGATCTCCTGAGTTTCCTGGTTAGTTCTCTGTCCTCTGGTGTCAGCACAGGGCTTCCTCCTTGCTGCTGCAGCTTCTGTGGGCTGTATCAATGGAGACTCACAGCTGCATTTGGTGAGTCTTAGGGGAGTCATCTCCTCCCTTTAGCCATCTTTTTGTTGGTGAAACATACTGGAGGTGGTATCTCAACTGGTAAACTGCCAGACTGTTAGCAGCCACTTAATCTCTCCCTAGGCTCCTCTCTGTCTGTGAACCACATGTATTTGCATTCACCAGTGATTTGGTGGGTTCCTGAAGTTGTTCTAGTCCTGTCTTGTTGAAGTCCCAGATGAACTCCATTGGTATCCCTAACTGAACCAAGAGAGGAGACGAGAGAAACACAGCTACTGCTGCTCCATAGCCCCCAACACTGGGTCTTTTCAACCAGTTATATATGCAGAACAAAGGTTAAAATAACCATTTTAAGTGTTATTTTATTGCAATTTACTAGGCTATTGAAGATAGAGAAATTCCTTTAAATGTTTCTCTTTCCTATTTTGCCTAGAATAATATGCCTTCTAAAAGTAAATTAGAAGAAAATTAACAATTAGCTATTGCATTAGAAATTTATGCCTTACAATATAGTGACTGAGATTGTAGCATTTGATATGTTGAAATAAATCAAACCTCATGAAATAATAGCAGAAAATATTTATTTAGAGCTTACATCAGAGTCAGTTGTCATCACTTGTGTTTTGCAGAGACTTAAGTTAGTCATGGAAAGAAAGCTTTAGAGTAAAGGAGAAGTGTCCCCTGAATGAAGGTTATTCGAATGGGGAGGCTCATTATGTGATAAATGGAAGTGAAACAACCTATGTGATTGGTTTGGTTTGGGAAGTGTATTTGGCTTTCACTATTTTGTCCTAAATTGGATATAGACAGAAGAGTGAGGAAAATATGAAAAGTTGGAGTCATTAGCCATGTCCTGATCATTATGGAATGTTTGTTGGAGATGTTGATTTCTCTGGGTTGTTTGCTCTAGAGGTGTGGGCTTCACTTTTTTTTTTTTTTTAAGATTTTATTTATTTTCCCTTTTGTTGCCCTTGTTTTTTTTATTGTTGTTGTGGTTATTCTTGTTGATGTTATAGATGTTTTCATTGTTAGATAGGATAGAGAGAAATGGAGAGAGGAAGGGAAGACAGAGAGGGGGAGAGAAAGGCACCTGCAGACCTGCTTCACCACCTGTGAAGCGACTCTGCTGCAGGTGGGGACTGGAACCTGGATACTTATGCCAGTGCTTATGCTTTGTGTCACATGCGCTTACCTGCTGCTCTACCACCTGACTTCCTTTGTGGCTTCACTTCGATTGTAATAATATAATCTGTTGAATAGTTACTTATATTTTCTATGTTTATTCATTCTCAGGAATCATACAAACCTAGTTTCGCATTTGAGTGTTTCAAGAAAATGATGCAATTGGCTTCAGAATATTAGTTTCATTATTTACAAATTTAAAATTTTAATACCTCATAGGAAAACTTGAGGGAAGAATGAACATTTAAAGAATCACTACGTGCTTCAAATATAGAAATCGGTCAGTATAGGCGAAAGCTCTTGTTAAGACAGCTCTTGTTAAAGCTCTTTAATAATTCATTTTGAGTAACCTTGATGGGAGAAAGCAGGAGTATATTATCTCTAAAATATTAACAGAGTTTATGAAAAGTTGATATTTCTTTAATTATTGTGCTCCACTCAAACATGCTCATATCCCTCTTTGAATTACTCAATTCAGGAATAAAACAACCTCTTCAGTCTTTGAGGATTTTAGTGAAACTTTTCTGTTTTTCTGATTTTATTTTACTTCTTTTGTTTCTACTAGTCTGGTCTACATTATCTCTTTTTTTCTCTCTTTTTGTATATTGCCACCAGGGTTATTTCTGAGGCTTAGTGCCAGCGCGAAGAATCCACAGCTCCCAGTGCCTATCTTTTTATTTTTTTACTTTTTTTCTTTCTATGTTATTGGATAGAACAGAAAGAAATTGAGAGAGAAGGGAGAGGTAAGAGGGAGAAAGATAGACATCTGCAGACCTGCTTCATTACTTGTGAAGTGGGGAACCAGGGTCAGGAACCCGTGTCTTTGATCAGGTCCTTGCACTTAGTACTGTGTGCTTAACAGAGTGTGACAAACAAATTCTTATTTTTCTCAAACCTTCAATATTACCAAACTTTCTGTAGAAAATATTTCTCCTGAGTCTCTAATCATCTGCCAATTTAGGATTAATGGAAACTAACCCTGAAGCAGGGAAAGTTACTAGCCTTATCTAACTCCCACAATCCTTATATATTCTTTTATGACCTTCTATTATGACTTCCTCACTGATTATATCTCTAAATAATTTCAAATAAAACATAACTTTGCTTGCATAAAACATTTAAATTTCATCATATTTGTTTTTTTATTTTTTATCATTTTTTATTTAACTTTTTGTTTGTGATTAATAGTAGGTTACAAGATTGTAAGATTATAGTGTATAGTTCCACACCACACCCACCCATTTGACAAATATGTTTGGTCATGCACTAGGAATCTAACCAGTTCCTCATACGTGCAAAGATTCACTCTACCACTTACCTGCATTCCTCTTCCCAAAAATTTTGTATGTAAAGAGAGAGCAGAAGCTCATTTCTCTGGTATATGCATGAATTGAATCTAGGGGCTCAGACAGTTGCCAGTGACCATTTACTACTATTTGGAATGATTTATTAATGTTATGAGATAGAGAGTGAGATTCACACTCACATGTGAAAGAGAGAAAGGAGATAGATAAATGATAGATAGATGGATGGATAGACAGACAGACAGATAGATAGATAGATATGTAGATAGATAGATAGAGAACATACCCTGGTATATCTGGCACCAAGGAGTAAACTGGATACCATCTGCATGCAAATCCCTGTTAGTCATATTGTTCTGTCTTAACTACCAATTAAAATGCAAAAGCGGGGAGTCGGGCTGTAGCGCAGCGGGTTAAGCGCAGGTGGTGCAAAGCACAAGGACCGGCATAAGGATCCTGGTTTGAACCCCGGCTCCCCACCTGCAGGGGAGTCGCTTTACAGGCGGTGAAGCAGGTCTGCGGGTGTCTATCTTTCTCTCCACCTCTCTGTCTTCCCCTCCTCTCTCCATTTCTCTCTGTCCTATCCAACAACGACAACAACAATAATAACTACAACAATAAAACAACAAGGGCAACAAAAGGGAATAAATAAATAAAATAAAAATTTAAAAAAAAAAAAATAAATAAATAAATAAAATGCAAAAGCAGCCATTTATGAAAATAGATGGCTACAAGCCAACAAAACTTTGTTTATAAAAGCACATGATATGTCAGATTTGATCCACAAGTTGGGTTTTTCTGACCTCTGTAGTATGAGCCCACATCCATCTATATTTTGAGACTTGAGACATCTAATTGCAGAACAAAAGACAATCAAACTTTTAGACTCTTAATGTGAGCAAGTCTGAAAGTTTAATTATATCACGGAAGAAAAAAAGTAATGTGTAAATAAAAAGTCACTTTATTGGGGCATTAATGGTTTATAGTACAGTTGCTGATATATGATTATAATTTCTTACCTCCCATGATAGGTATCTGCAAAACACTCTCTCTACTATCAAGTAGTACTCTTCCATCTTTCTATTCCCCTCCTCCCATAGAGTTTTTTGCTTTGGTGCAATGTTTTACACCTAGTCCAAGTTTTACTTTGTGTTTTTCCTAACATATAATTTATGGCAAAAAAAACGCAGTGGGGCTAATTGAAATTAACTTTATAAAATAGAGAATGGGAAGGCTATCAGGGAAGGGGGTAGGATGTGGAGATCAGGTAATGGGAATTATGTGGAATTGTACCCCTCTCATTCTATGGTTTTGTTAATGTCTCCTTTCTTAAATAAATAAAAAAATGTATGCAATATGGTGAAAGGAAACAAGTGTCTTGTTTTTAGATATTTTAATGAATTTGAAATGATATTTTTCACTGCCACATTATTTCTGTCTCTACAAATGACAGGATTCTAGGTAGAAAAATCTCTTTGCTATTAGAGTATTTTAATGTGAAAAGTCATAAGTAAAATTATGGTCTTATTCAACTATATAAAGTTCATTCTGTTCACAGAGACCAGATTCTGTATGTCCATGGAAGAGAAGTATGATAGAAGAATTTAGACATACATGTGAATTGAAGTTGTAGTTGCCTATGCACTCAGTCACTACATCTGGATAAATCAAACAATGTTTTAAGACTACATCAATTAATAAATCAGTCATGCTTTAATTTTTAGAGTCATTTATAATTATGAAGTACTTCTTCCTGACAGAAATTTGATTTGAACATACAAATAAAAAAAGAATGATTCAAAAGTGAGTTCTGTCTTGATGATTTATTTGCTTCACACTATACTAACAGTATGGATAGATGACATGACTTTGGGAATCACATGAAACAAAATGATGAAATAGAAATGAACATAGTAAAAAAGATGACCGTCTCCTTATAAATCACAGTGGAAGACAGAAAACAATGAAATGACTTCTTTAGAAATTATTAAAAGTATCAGAAACTGTCAAAGAAGAATTTATATCTAGTGACATATGTTAAAATTAAATCTCAAAGAGAGTTTTAGATAGATGAAAGGGAAAAAATACTGCTACTAGCAGCACTGCACAACAAGAAATGATATATGAAATGTTGTATGCTTTACATTGGGTTCTAGTTCTCCCCTGCCAAGAGAATTGGATCAGTCCAGTTAGTTTTCACGGGCCGCTTGGCCCCGCCCTGAGGAACTCCGAGAGAGGGTTCCAAAGTGGAAGAGTTTCAGAGTTCTAGAGTGGAAGAGTTGCAGAGTTCCAGAGTTCCTGAGTTCCAGAGTAAGAGAGAGTGCTTGCGCCGCCACAAAGAGACAGCAGAGTTCTGTTTGGTGATTAGTTTGGTTTAGTTTATGAATCGTTGTTCCTGAATAAAGAAATGCAGCTTCCCAGCCCAGCCGTATGTCTCTGGTCGTCTCTGTTACCCGCCCGTGAAGCTAGCCCGGCCAGCTGGAGCCTCTGAAATTTTAACAACAAATGGCGCCCACGTGGACCTGACCTGCGCATCTCTCAGATAAGTAAAGACATTTTGGCTACCTATGCACTATGGCCTTCTCTTCTGCTTGTGAAGAGATCTCCAAAGGCCTCTGCTCTTTCTTCACGAGACTGTTTTGCTGTTTCTGGAACATTTATCTCTGGACCACTCTGTGGTTTCTACTCGCTCGGGCGAACTCAGAACAGCCAGCGGGAATAGCCAGCAGGAGGGAGGTGAGGCGCGGAGCTACTGTTTCTACCTGGTTAAACAGCCAGCCAGCCGGCTGCACCCAGACAACCCCGCGCACCGCGCCCGCAGCCCCGCAGCCCTGCAGCCCGCAAGAGGCCGATGCCAGCACGCTAGAGCCCGATGCCAGCACGCAGGAGCCCGATGCCAGCATGCAGGAGCCCAATGCCAGCACGCAGGCCAGCCCACAGGAGCCAGCTCTCCACCGCGTGGCGCAGGGCACTGGACTCGTGATCCCTCCACGCTGCTCGGCCACTGCGAGCAGGGCAGCAGACATGGCAGGGCCATGGGGCAGGGCTGCGGCAGCCTATCATGGCCGCCACCCCTGGGCACCTAGGCCCACGCCTTCTACAAAACTGGCCTGCCTGCCCTCTTGCTATGAATTCTGGAATGATCCCGGACCTCCCGGACCCCCGGGCTCCCTGCCGAAACTGGGCACACGAGATCTCCAGCCGCCGGTCCAGTCTGAAGGCAGACAAGCTAGAGTACGCAGAGATTTGTGCAGAGATCACAACCTGCAATTCCTAGAAGTAAAGCTGCGCGGGAAGCCACCTCCGGATGGTGAAACCCCCCCCCCCCCAACAACTAAGACAGTACAGATTTAAATTCGTGTTTAAAATGACATGTCTTCGTAACAAAGGTTTCTCTCCTTGTGTATTAATGACCATGTTTATGTCTATGTTTAAAGTTTGGTAAACAGTAACTTTAAGGCTAAATTCTTACTAGACAAAGTTAAATGAAAAAGGTTTTCAACGTAATTCTCATAAAGATAAAATTAACTTACATTTAAAGTCTGAGGTAAAAATTAGTTAACAATCAATATATTTTAACTAAGTTGGTCTAAACAAAAGGTTAAATAGACTTGTTGATGTGTAAAACTCTCCATTACCTTCTCTATTAGAAATGGTAGATCGCACAATGGCTATGCTAATTATTCTCATGCCTGAGGTTTCCTTTCCTGACTCCATCTTGAATGGGTGTAACAAAAAGTTAAAAACACTTTGTTGCTATGTAAAAGTCTCAAATTCCTTCTCTATTAGAAATATGCTAATAACAAGTTTTGTTTCATAGTAAGTAAATTGCAGCAAGCTGCCTTTGGGACTCTAGGCCGTTCCCCGCCCCCATGCAAATGCCCGTCGAGGCAAGTAGCCCCCCCAGAGACAAGAAATGTTTTTTTTTTTTTAAGCTGATAAAGTTTAGCCCACAGAGGCAGATATGGCCCCCTCAGTCCTTCCCTTAGCAGCACACTGGTTCTTGTTACTTGCTTGCATGTTTCTCCATGTTTGTGCCAGTTTCTTTTTATAAAAATGCCTGTACGATATAGGTTTCTGTTCACCCCACACCCTTGATACTGTAGCCATTTAGTTAAAAGAAAAAGGAGAATTGTTGTATGCTTTACATTGGGTTCTAGTTCTCCCCCGCCAAGAGAATTGGATCAGTCCAGTTAGTTTTCGCGGGCCCGCTTGGCCCCACCCTGAAGAACCCCGAGAGAGGGTTCCAAAGTGGAAGAGTTTCAGAGTTCCAGAGTGGAAGAGTTGCAGAGTTCCAGAGTTCCTGAGTTCCAGAGTAAGAGAGAGTGCTTGCGCCGCCACAAAGAGACAGCAGAGTTCTGTTTGGTGATTAGTTTGGTTTAGTTTATGAATCGTTGTTCCTGAATAAAGAAATACAGCTTCCCTGCCCAGCCGTATGTCTCTGGTCGTCTCTGTTACCCGCCCGTGAAGCTATCCCAGTCAGCAAGAACCTCCGAAAATTTTAACAACAATGAAAAAAACTTAGAAGGAAAAAAATGATAACAAATAGAAAATAAGATCCCAGTGGCTGAAATAAAAAGTACTGAGAATGGTAAATATGTGAGTAACATAAAAGTTTATCATCTAAAAATGTGTTCAGTGCCAAAGAGAGAACCAGAGGTCTCACACATTTTCTCCACAGTTGACTCACTTCCATGGCTCAACATTTTATTTTATTTTGTTTTACTTTAAATATATTCTGAAAAAAGAGAAAAAGAGGAAGGGGCTGGCAGGGGTAGTGAACAAAGTATTACTCCACCAAGGAATTCTTATAGATCTCATGTGGCACAGGGGGTTGACTGTGGTCAGATACATGCAAAGTTGGCACTGTATCACTGACTCACCTCTATGTCACCTAAATTACAACAAACAAACAGCTATAGCCTCTAGTTTTCTAATATCCAAGATAAATTTTAAAACAACACAAAAGGAACCTGGTGGTTGCACTTCCAATAAAGCATAAGCATTTCCATGCGCTAGGACCTGGCTTCAAGCCCTGGTCCATACCTGCATGGGGATGGTGAGGAAGTGCTGCAGGTATCTTTCATTATCTCTACCTCCCCTTTCCATTTCAAATTTCTTGTGTCTATCCAACAGAAAAAAAGAAGGAAAAAACTAGTCACCATGAGTAGTGAATTCATTGTGTAGGCACTGAGCTCTAGTAATAAGCACAGTGGAAAAAAATAGAAAAAGAAACTGTTACCAGTAAAGTAAATTATGCTTATTTAATATTTTTGTATTTTCTAGTCATATAACATTGTCTTTATTTCTGTATATAGGACTTGTCGCTTGCACGTGAATAATGTCACTTCTTCTGGGTTGTTTTTTTATGCCACCTTGGATTTTCTTGACTTTATTTACTTTTTAAAATTGTATGTTACTAAATAGTGATTTACAAAATTATGAGATAATAGGGTTATAGTTCCACACCACTCCTACCACCAATTTGTATGCAACTACCCCTAACCCCCTAACTCTTGGCAGCAATAACCCCCACAGTTTCATAGTCTCTTCAAGGTTTTAGACATGAATGGACTACTTTTAAGTTCATGTGTTTTATGTTTTTATTCTCTATATTCCACAAATTAATGAAACAATCTGGTAGTTCTCCACTTGTTTACTTATATCACTAAGCATAATAATCTCCAGTTCCATCTATTTTGTCCCAAGGGACACAATATCATCTTAAATTACTCAGCACTACTCCATTGAGTATATGTCAATGAGTATATGTAATTCCATTATCTACTCATTTGTTGGTAGGCATTTGTAATAATTTCGTACTTTGGTTATTGTGAATAAGGAAGCTATGACCATGTGGTTATCTATTTCCAGTCAAATAAACATTTTCATGTTTTTTGAGTAAATGCCTAGGGATGCTATTCCTGGATCATAAGATATTTCCACTTGTATTTATTTAAGAATTCTCCATGCTGGGGGCTAGGTGGTGGCGCACCTGATTGAGCACATGTATTACAATGCTCAAGGACCTAGGTTTGAGCCCATGGTCTCTACCTGCAGCGGGAAAGCTTTACAAGCGGTGACAGCAGTGCTGCAGGTGTCTCTGTGTCTCTCTCTCTCTATTACCCTCTTCCCTCTTGATTTCTGGCTGTCTATTTCCAGTAAATAAAGATTAAAAAAAAAAGAATTCTCCCTGCTTTTCTACATAATTATTGCACCAGTTTGTATTTCCACCAGCAACACCAAAGAGTTTCTTTCTCCATGTCTACTTCAATACTTACTGTTTGCCATTTTGTTGATGAAGGCCATTCTCACTGGTGTGAGGTGAACATAAAACATAGTTTTAATTTGCATTTTTCTAATGATGAATGAAGTTGAGCATTTATCATATCTATTTATCATATCTATGTTGGTCACTTGTATCTCATCTTTAGAGAACTGAGTATTCATACATTTTGCCTGGACTGACATTTCCCCCCTATTTTTTTCCATTTTATTGGGAGGTTATTAGTTTGCAGTATGATTATTTTCACCTGGGTACATTAAGACTCTCAGGCATTCTTTACCTCAACCTTACCATAATCTTTTGCTTTTGATATAGTACACTCCTCCCAGTTCAAGTTTTGTTTTCTGTTTTATTTTTCAGGCCTTATTTCTGCCCCTCCCTCCTCCATGCCAACCCTTTCCCCACTTTCTTCAGAATTCTTTGCTTTGGTGCAATACACCAGTCCAAGTCTTATCTTAAAGTTTTCCCTTGCTGTCTTTTTTCTCTTAAGTTCAACCTATAAATGAGGTTATTTAGTATTAGTCCTTCTTTGTCTGGACTATTTACTTAACACTATTTACTTAACACTAGTGAAATCAGAGCAAAAAAATAATCAGGCAAAAAAAGCACATATAAAATTGAGCAAGTAATTCAAATATAAGTGCACCCAGCATTTTAGTTAAAAGGTTGAGAAAAAAGAGACCCAACTCCATCTGTCCTAAAAAAAAAAAAAAATCACATTAATTTAAAAAAAAAGACATTATTAAGGGTGGATAAATAGCATAACCATGTTTATATAACAAAATTTCATACCTGGGACTTTTATATTCCAGATTCAAGCCCTGCATCATCATAGGCCAGAACTGAGCGTTGATATAATTAAAGGAATAATGGAAGCTAGTGAAATAGCTTACTCATATAGTATGCTGCTTTGCTATGTTCATGACCCAAGTTCAAATCTGGCCTCCTCCGCATTGAAGGAAATTTTGATGCTGTGCTCCCTTTCACTATCTCTCTGCTTCTCTTAATCTTCTTTAAACATTAAAAATAAAAACTATAGATATATACAATATAATTTTCAAAAAGTAGCATGAAGACTAAAAATATGAAAAAAAATTAATGACACACACACTTCCCAACAGCTAATGACTGTGATTAATATGACTTTTATGACTTTATTAATAGGCACAGTAGGTTTGAAAATAAGTGTTTGGGTCTGGGGAGATAGTATAATGGTTGTGCAATATCTTATATGCCTAAGGCTCTGAGGTCTCAGGTTCAATCCCCACCACCACTATAAGCCAGAGCTAAGCAGTGCTCTGATCTCTCTTTCTCAGTCCCTCTTTCTCTCTAAGGCTTTTTTTCCAAATAGAAAGGTATATATTTTTCTTTTCTTTTTAAAATTATTTACTTAATGGTCTGGAAGATGGTGCAGTAGATAAAGCATCAGACTCTCAAGCATGAGGTCCTGAATTCAAACCCTAGCAGTATGTCTGGTTCTTCTTCATTTTTTTTTCCCTACCTCCAAGTTTTTCACCTGGAGGTTTTTTCAGTTTGCCTGCACTACGAATCCACTGCTCCTGGAGGCCATTTTTTCCTTTGTTACTGCTGCTGTGGATAGGACAGAGAGAAATTGAGAGAGGAGGGGAAAACAGAGAGAGGGAGAGAAAGATAGACACCTGCAGATCTGCTTCACCCACCACTTGTGAAGCGACACCCCTGCTGGTGGGGAGCCAGGGGCTTCAACAGGGATTCTTACTCCAGTCCTTGAGCTTTGCCAAATGTGTGCTTCGTCCACTGTGCTACCACCAGGCCCCCATAGTGTCTGATTCTTTCTCTCTTTCCTTCTATCTTTCACATTAATAAATAAATAAGAACTTTAAAATTAAATAAATAAAATTGTTTATTTATTAATAAGAGAATTTGGGAAAGAGAGAGAAAGCAACATCATTTCATACATAGAATGTCTGAGATTGAAATAATAACCTCATTTTTGATAGTTCAAGGCTATATCCACTATATGACTTCCCTGGCCCCAAAAGGGATGTTTTTCAACTCACTAGAAATCAGCAGTTAATGGAGAAAGTCCCAGATGACTGATGGTATAGAGATAATCTGTTTATCCCTCTTCCCAGTATCATCAGCAAAACAACAACAGTAAGTGTGGGAGAAAACACACTTAGAAATGAACATACCACAACCAGGAACAAAACACGAGTGCTCAAGTGGCTACAACATAGATACCCTTCCCCAAGGGAAAAAAAATTCTCCACATGACAACAAACCTGAAGACAATCTTCAATCAGAAAAAAAAAAAATTGTAAGGGATAGGATTTATGTTGGTGAGCAGGGAATATGAGGTGTCACCATCAGTAGCTTTTCTGACAACTATACTGGCTTGTGTTTAATTTTCCCAGAACAGTTGTTTCCATAGTAACCAGTTTCCATAGTAACAGACCTTGGGGGCATATTCAGGTAGTCCTCTCTTGCCTGATTAAAGCCTGCCAGATTCTATTCCTTTCCAGTCTTAGAATTGCACAGTGGTAGCACTACTTACATAGAGGTCTGAGCTACATATAAAACCTGACACCCTGCCCACAACAATTTGGGGTCTGCTGATTACTCATAAAATTGAACTTCTGGTCTGGTCATGACCCATGTTCAAACATTGGCTATCCTGGCTGAGGTCATCACAAAACATCAAACATAATGGGAAGAAAAAGGCAATAACCTGCACTGTTGTACCAAGATAGCAACAAGAAGAACACTCCAAATTCAACGGACCTAAACTTCCTAGAGAGTTCATCAAAACTAGTCCTTAGGATACTCAATGAAATGAAAAGTTCAGTGGGAGAGAACATCAGCAAATTCAGAAAAATCTTGCAAGAAGTCATAATAGTAATCAGGGAAATTAAGAGTACAGTAGCTGAGCTAGAAATACAAGAGGGGACCAACAACAGAAATAAAGAACCAGTGAATATATAAGTAGCATTAGATGAACAGCATCAACATTTATATGGTACCAGAAGCAGAAGAAAAAAGGAGCAGAATTCTTTCTTGAAGAAATAATAACTGTGAATTTCCCGAAACTGAAAAAGGAGAAATATCCAGGAAAAGTTCCAAATAAAATAAACCCAAATTGAAGTACACCAATACACATAATAATAAAAGTCGCAAGACTGGGGAAATATCTCAGCCTATTAGAACATAAATTTACTATGAAAGGAAAGGTCTCACCCTAGTAATGAGGGTGAAGGGTTGACATTCCATGCCTAATGTCTCTGGACATAGTCTGAAGTGAAGCATTTTGAAGTGGTACTCGTTGTGTTGATTAGGCTGGGATCTGCAGATGCAATATCATTTAGTATGAATTAAGAGAAGCATGCAGGAGAGTGAGCCCCACTCTAGAGGTTCCAGGACTGGGGAAATATAGGCTCTATAGAGGAATCAGGAGGTTCCTGCTGTCTTAGGGTTAAGAAGACAATAGATAGTTATTGCTATAATCACATTATTTGGCAATTGGGTTAACTTTGAAAAATTCCTTTGTTAGGACTTGCTGTATCATACACAACATCACTATAATTTATGTCCTTTGACATTATTTGTATATAACTGTACCACCGGTTGTTTCTGTTCTCCCTGGTCTAAGAGAGTTAACATATATATTAGAAAGACTCAGTCTGCTTTAAAAGTTTGAGACACAATCAATTTCCCCCCTCTCATATTAATTAAATAGTGAATAAGGGCAAGAGACGGGCATACTTTAATGATGACTCTTTAGTCACTATCATGCCACCATATCATCTGGGGCTCTATTTGGAGATTCCTGAGATCCCCAAATAGACATGATGGGCCTAGATCTCAAATAAATCCCTCTCTCCATTGTTACTTGGTCATCACTATCAGGAACAACAAAATAGACCCCTTTATGGGCCTCCATAGGACCTTGCCCTGAACTTGAATCAACAATGGTAGAGAATGTTCCATCCTCCGAAGGGAGGATAGACAACATACTCTATGCTACGCTTGAGGAAG